>NC_030685.2:8108297-8408297 GCF_000004195.4 Xenopus tropicalis | reverse complement strand
AGTCACCTGTATAAAAGCATACGATCATGGAACTCCTTGGTGACTTAGAATATCCTTATGTTTTATAAAAAGGGGGTACTTTATTCACTATATATATAATTTAATGCTTTATTTTGATACCATCACATACTCACACAGTACATATATACAAACCGGATTCCAAAAAAAGTTGGGACACTAAACAAATTGTGAATAAAAACTGAATGCAATGATGTGGAGGAGCCAACTTCTAATATTTTATTCAGAATAGAACATAAATCACGGAACAAAAGTTTAAACTGAGAAAATGTACCATTTTAAGGGAAAAATATGTTGATTCAGAATTTCATGGTGTCAACAAATCCCAAAAAAGTTGGGACTAGGCCATTTTCACCACTGTGTGGCATCTCCCCTTCTTCTTACAACACTCAACAGATGTCTGGGGACCGAGGAGACCAGTTTCTCAAGTTTAGGAATAGGAATGCTCTCCCATTCTTGTCTAATACAGGCCTCTAACTGTTCAATCGTCTTGGGCCTTCTTTGTCGCACCTTCCTCTTTATGATGCGCCAAATGTTCTCTATAGGTGAAAGATCTGGACTGCAGACTGGCCATTTCAGTACCCGGATCCTTCTCCTACGCAGCCATGATGTTGTGATTGATGCAGAATGTGGTCTGGCATTATCTTGTTGAAAAATGCAGGGTCTTCCCTGAAAGAGATGACGTCTGGATGGGAGCATATGTTGTTCTAGAACCTGAATATATTTTTCTGCATTGATGCTGCCTTTCCAGACATGCAAGCTGCCCATGCCCCACGCACTCATGCAACCCCATACCATCAGAGATGCAGGCTTCTGAACTGAGCGTTGATAACAACTTGGGTTGTCCTTGTCCTCTTTGGTCCGGATGACATGGCGTCCCAGATTTCCAAAAAGAACTTTGAATCGTGACTCGTCTGACCACAGAACAGTCTTCCATTTTGCCACACTCCATTTTAAATGATCCCTGGCCCAGTGAAAACGCCTGAGCTTGTGGATCTTGCTTAGAAATGGCTTCTTCTTTGCACTGTAGAGTTTCAGCTGGCAACGGCGGATGGCACGGTGGATTGTGTTCACTGACAATGGTTTCTGGAAGTATTCCTGAGCCCATTCTGTGATTTCCTTTACAGTAGCATTCCTGTTTATGGTGCAGTGTCGTTTAAGGGCCCGGAGATCACGGGCATCCAGTATGGTTTTACGGCCTTGACCCTTACGCACAGAGATTGTTCCAGATTCTCTGAATCTTCGGATGATGTTATGCACAGTTGATGATGATAGATGCAAAATCTTTCTCTGGGTAACACCTTTCTGATATTGCTCCACTCTCTTTCTGCGCAACATTGTGGGAATTGGTGATCCTCTACCCATCTTGGCTTCGGAGAGACACTGCCACTTTTTATACCCAATCATGTTGCCAATTGACCTAATTAGTGTTATTTGGTCTTCCAGCTCTTCGTTATGCTCAAATTTACTTTTTCCAGCCTCTTATTGCTACTTGTCCCAACTTTTTTGGGATTTGTTGACACCATGAAATTCTGAATCAACATATTTTTCCCTTAAAATGGTACATTTTCTCAGTTTAAACTTTTGTTCCGTGATTTATGTTCTATTCTGAATAAAATATTAGAAGTTGGCACCTCCACATCATTGCGTTCAGTTTTTATTCACAATTTGTTTAGTGTCCCAACTTTTTTGGAATCCGGTTTGTATAATCACACATATCCAAGTCACAGCACCAAGTTATTTTACTTGAATTTTACTGCTCTGTAAGTTTGGGCTGTGTGGGGGTTTCATGTGTTTGTGTTACTTTTACTTTCACATTCCCTATATATAAAGGCACCGTCTCTCTCAGCTCTGCGTCTATTCACCTCGGGGCACAGAGTCCGGTTACTGGGAAGGAAAATGGATGAAATCACTCGACTGACAGATTCAATTAAAAACCTCAACCTGACTGACTGCACCACAAAGAACCAGGGCTACGACCGGGTCCTCCTCCAGCTCTTTGGGTTTTTGGGACACGGCAAATCCTCCTTCATCAACACCTGCAAGTACGTCTTGGAAGATGGCGAGTACCAGAACTATACAGACTCCAAAAATTCAGAAGGCGGCGACACTAAAACCAGAGTAACGTTTCCGCTGACCGACACCCTGACGCTGGTGGACAACCGCGGCTGCTCAGCGATGAACGATTATGAGACGGCAGAAATATTTGCTCAGCTTGGTAAGTCCATGGCTGAATCTATACATTATACACAGGCTATAGGCACAGCCGTTTTTGACAAAGCGGAACGTCTACTGCCAGTTTTTGAACATTTTGCACTGTTTCACTTTAGGGGCTTTACCTCAGGGGGTACTTTTAGTTTACCCAGGAAAACTATATATTGTTTTTTCAGGACAACCTAAGCTTTCAAAATATGGTGGAAGTTTTGTGTAACAAGATATGGGCTTCTAAATTTCTAAAAAATTAAAAAAATAATATTTTCCATAATATAAACACACATACCAGAAACGAAAATTATTTTATGCGTGAAAATACAACTGATTTGGAAAGTCCCATGTCTCTTGAATGTGCCAATACCAAATATATATAGTTTTATGGAGATTTCTCACATGTATAGGTCACAAACTCCCAGCAGTACCCTACCAAATTCCCAAAGCACTGCTCCAGAAAGCTGCATACTTTAGATTTCAAAGCCAAAAATTCCACTAACAGAAGGATTATCCCCAAAAAATATACATTTTTAGAAACAACAGATTCTGGGGAATACAGAATAGGCACAACTGTCTGTCGACTCCAAACTAACAAGTTGCAATGCTTTCCTAAAGTTATTGGTTTTTAGTATGTGGCATGTAGGGGCCCCAATGTGAACATACCCCCATATGATCTATCATTTCTGTCATTTCAGCTTCTGCAAAATCAACACATTTACATCATTATATGTGGGATAATGCTAGTAAAAAGTACATTCACCCCAGAAAGTCATGTATTTTTGGAAAGTACATATTTCCTGAAATCTAAAATGGGTACCCATGTCTTTCTACTCCAAAGTACCAAGCCGCAAAGGTTTCCCAAGTTTGCCGATTTTTATGACATTTCCAATAATCACCTCAAAACTTCCAACATGCAGCATCTTATTTTCTATAGGTCATTAGGCACCAAGATAAAACACCCTAAATATAAACCCCAGAGGTCTACTGAACAGTTTGATGCCCACTGTACATAGGTTTATCAAAGCACATGGCACTTAGAGACCCCAAAATATACCTTGTGCACACTAATTTCATGGCTTACCTTTACCTAATTCATAAACACTTGGCAGTTTTATGTGGGATAGAAACTGCAGAAATGTAGGGTGTCCCCTGAAAACCATATATTTTTGGAAAGTACACATTCTGACAAATCCAACATAGGTAAAGAGTCCTTTCTACACCAAAGTACCAATCTGCAGAGCTTTCCTAAAGTTAGTGGTTTTTATGATATTTCAGAAAATCGCCTAAAAATGTTGCAGTTTGCCTCATTTATCTCACACAATTCCTTGCATACAAAGGCAAATCACCCCAAATAGGAACGCCAGGGGTCTACTGAACAGTTTGATGACCTATAGGCATAGATTTACCAAACTATGTGGCGTACAGGGGCACCCAAATAAAAATAGTGCATTTGAATTTTCACATATGACGCTCCGGCTCGTGCAGTTTTTGCAGCCGGTATATGTATGTGCCATAAGACCCCTTACAGTATGGAAACCCTAGAAAACCATACATTTTCCGAATGGGTAAATACATCTTTCTACTGCAAACTACCAAACTACAAAGCTATGCTAAACAGAACGGTTTTTATGACATTTCTGAAAATTGGCGCAAAGCTTGCATTTTACCCCATTATGTACCCCCACAACTTGTAGAGTATCAACATAAAACACACTTAATATGAACACCAGGGGTCTACTGAACAGTTTGATGCCCAATATGTATAGATTTACCAAACTATGCGGAGTACAGGGGCACCCAAATAAAAATAGTGCATATGAATTTTCACATATGACACTCCGGCTCGTGCAGTTTTTGCACCCGGTATGTGTATTATGTGGCATAAGACCCCCTAACAGTATGGAGACCCTAGAAAACCATACATTTTCTGAAAGTACACATTCTGACAAAACAAAAATGGGTAAATACATATTTCTACTGCAAACTACAAAGCTATGCTAAACAGAACAGTTTTTATAACTTTTCTGAAAATTGTTACAAAGCTTGCATTTTGCCCCATTATGTACCCCCACATTTCATAACTTACCAACATAAAACACTCTAAATATGAACGCCAGGGGTCTACTGAACAGTTTGATGCCCAATATCTATAGATTTACCTAAGTATGTGGCGTACAGAGAAAGCCAAATTGAAATTAAATTGAAATTGAGACAAAATGTCCATGTGCAAAGACAAGTAAAAAAGAACAATGTGAAATGCAATAAAATTGCTAAAATAAAAAAAAACAAAAATCAATGGTGTTTTTTTCCTAGTGATATCTGCAGTCAGAATCACAGTTTGAGTATTTTGGCTTGGGCAAATTAGTTTTACAAACAAAGTCAAGCGAACAACAACTATGCATAACTGAAAATGCAATAAAATAACTAAAAATGCACTAAAATCACAGAAAATGTAAAAAAAAAAAAAAAAAGACCTATAAGAATCTAAGTTGACATTGTATGTCATTGATATTATGGTCTTGGTTATCTTTATAATAAAATACAGGTATGGGATCCCTTATCCGGAAACCCGTTATCCAGAAAGCTCCGAATTATGGAAAGCCTGTCTCCCATAGACTCTATTTTAACCAAATAATTCAGAATTTTAAAACTGATTTCCTTTTGCTCTGTAATAATAAAACTGCACGTTGTAATTGATCCCACCTAAGATATAATTACCCCTTATTGGGGGCAGAACAGCCCTATTGGGTTTATTTAATGGTTAAATGATTCCCTTTTCTCTGTAATAATAAAACAGTACCTGTACTTGATCCCAACTAAGATATAATTACCCCTTATTGGGGCAGAACAGCCCTATTATGTTTATTTAATGGTTAAATGATTTCCTTTTTCTCTGTAATAATAAAACAGTACCTGTACTTGATCCCAACTAAGATATAATTACCCCTTATTGGGGCAGAACAGCCCTATTGGGTTTATTTAATGGTTAAATGATTCCCTTTTCTCTGTAATAATAAAACAGTACCTGTACTTGATCCCAACTAAGATATAATTACCCCTTATTGGGGCAGAACAGCCCTATTGGGTTTATTTCATGGTTAAATGATTCCCTTTCTCTGTAATAATAAAACAGTACCTGTACTTGATCCCAACTAAGATATAATTACCCCTTATTGGGGGCAAAACAATCCTATTGGGTTTAATTAATGCTTTATTGATTTTGTTGTAGACTTAAGATATGGAGATCCAAATTACAGAAAGACCCCTTATCCGGAATACCCTTGCTCCCGAGCATTCTGGATAATGGGTCCTATATCTGTATATTAAAAGGCTTATTAAATAACATATGTTGGGTAATATGCTGAATATGATAAAGCTCAAAACTAAATAACTATTTTCTTTGATGTGTTTTGTTTCCAGCCAACTTGTTGCCCCTGGATAAGGGAGTAAATTGGAGCAAAGGATTTGGGCTCACAGAAAGAATTATAGATGCTGAGGCAGATGTAAAATCATCTGACTTTATCTACCCCATCTTTGTGTTCAGGTAATTAGCCTTTCTATTATAAGGATTACGGTACCATTCTGTTCTGGGCCCTCTAGGCGAACTCATGATAGAGAAGAACTAAACACCTTAATAAATGTAAATTATTAATTGCTATTTTGAGCAGTTTCTATGCTGTAAGTATTGTTGCAGGGGGTTAAATCCCCAACACCGCGGCTCCTCCTTACAGAACTCTCAGCCTTTACATCTAAACAAGTGAGGGGGAAAACCCAGAGCAGGGAAACATCTGGAGACACCCGTGGAGACTTAACCCGTTAGCGACCAGCTGACTACATCGAACCCTGGAAACAATCCTCCAGCCAAGATGCCAATTCCCACAGTGCTTTGCATGTTCTGCCATTAAAGGGGACACTAAACCCTGCTGCACAGCGCGGCTCAACCAAACGTTACTCAGCTGTTGCTGGACTACAAATCCCAGAATAATGTAACATATAATGAAGGGTGAGGCATGCTGGGAGCTGTAGTCCAGCAACATCAGGGCTGTATTCTTAAAGCAATATTGCACAATAAAACTTTCCCAGCTCTCTAGGGCCCCCATTGGCAGCATTGAAATGCAAAAGAATCCTCCAATGAGAATCCCAGCTGATCTGTATAAATCTGGCTCCCTGTTCTCTGTTCCTGCAATTGGAGTTGGGAGCATTAAGCACAGTTTCCCAGCACTGAACAAGTCTGTCCCTTTATCCCCATGTCTGATTCCTGTGCCATATAATGAAGGGAGAAATTACATAATTATCTCTATCCTAAGATCTCTCACTGTAAATCTGCAAAAAATAATCTTTCTTGCTGCTATTGGTTGTTAAAATAATAATAATTATCCAAGCAAATGGGGGAGGAGTAACATCACTTGACTTTTTCCTCACTAATTTCCCTTGCACGGTCCCTTGATGTCCAGTGTAAAGCAAGGACTGCCCAACGAGGAGATGCCAATGATAAAAGAGCTGCTTGAAACGGCCAGAGACCTGACAGGTACAGTATAGTGTGGGTTATATTTCTCATCTGCTGCAAAGAGTATAACACTTTAATTTACTGTTTTGCCCTAGTTTTCAAGACATTACCAAATACTATACTACTGATATAATAAATTTGATACAACAGTGCCTCCTGCTGTTTGGTTTAGCTAGATGACCAGCTATCAGAAACTTAAGCTAAGAAGCATCCCCTGGTGTTGTGCTGCTCTTTAAACGTGATTCTTTTAAAGGAGAAGGAAAGGTAAAAACTCAGTAAGCTTTATCAGAAAGGTCTATGTAAATACAGCCATAAGCACTCACAGAACTGCTGAGTCCTCTATCAAAAGAAACACAGGATTTCTTGTCTCCTTTTTTGTAAACATATTCTTCTGTGTCAGACTTCCTGCTCTCAAAAAAATTCTTTCATAGCATGGGCACAAGACTACTCTGTTTACTCCTCTCTCCCTCTCCCCCCCTTTTCCTCCTCCCATCAGAATTCACTCCCCCTCAAATCAGAATATAGTACCAGCTAGAGCTGCAGAACAGACCAAGTTTAAATGGCAGCTGCTATCTTAAACTGACAGATTAAGCTTCTAGGGCTGCTTACTCAGGTATGGTAATGGATTGCACTAATCTATTGACAATAAAATGCCTTTCATTGTCCTTTAAACTTGACTTGACCTACTGTACAGACATAGGAGCCAAAGAGTAATCAGCACCGTACTTGTGCAAGTTAGCACCTATGTTAGTAAATAAACCCTATGTGCCCTAGGTGTTGCTACATAACAATCATTTGCTCTTTGCAGAAATCTTTCCTATTGTGGTTCTAACCCATAAGACCAGTGGGAATCTGAGAGAAATGAAGGAAAAGTTTGAAAACATGGGGGCGGAGCAAATCTTTGCCCTTGAAAATTTCACCCCAGAAGATTGCATCAAAACCAAAGGGAGGCACGAGGAGGTGCTGAATATTTTCTGTGAAATTATCAAAGATATAGAGTTTTCCTTGGAGAGAATGGGGGATCCAGAGAAAAAGAGACAAGGAAGGAAGAAAAAGGTGCTCAAGTTCATTCATGAGAGGGAAGTAAAGAATAAAGATCAGGAGTTGCAAAGGCAGCAAATGCAGCTCAAGTTCATGAGAAGGAAATGAAGAAGAAAGAGGAGGAGCTGCAAAAGCAGCGAATGCAAGAAAAGACGCTGCAGGAAGAAACAAAAAAAATTGAAAAACCACCTATCCCACCACCATGTACTGTATCATAAACCTGATGGAGTGTTGCTTTCCAGGCCCCCCTGAATGAGCTACAAAGGCAGAAAATTTGTGCCTGAAAACTTTGTGTAACGCTTAATAAAGTTGTTTCAGTAGAAGAAATAATTTGCTGATATTCTTACAGGTTACTGTAGTATTTAGGGTGGTGTAACCTACTGCATTTTCATTAGGTCTCTCCTGCAGCATCGATTCTTAGCTTGAATAAAAAATGGAAACTCCCAGTAGACTCTCTTGTGTGTGTTTTCTGTTAGGAGTTGCAAATGACCCACAGAATGGAGCAATGGTATAACTGGCTGGTTGTGGTATCTCCATATCTTGCATACATGGGGGTGAGGGGTCCCACAAAGTGGGGAGGGAATTGGTTGGGTGCAACTAGGAAGAGGTCTGTGTGGAGGGGCAACTGGGCTAAAACTATCCCGTTTGTTTAATTGGGAATATTGGGTATCACAGCCAAATGAAGACAGTCATGTTCTTACTCTGTGGTCTTCAGGGAATTCTCATGGTGGACCAAAAGGTCAACCCAATAGAGCCTTGAGAGCTCCTTTTCTCCTAATATGTCACAATGTACCTATGGCAGGAAGCTCTAAGCTGTACATTGGCTTTATGTAGTATAAAATGCCCTTAAATAAGACAGACAAACAGTTTATCCTTAAGGAACGCCATAGTGCAACGGTTCAGTCATTGTGTTACATAGTTAGTTACATAGTTACATAGGGTTGAAAAAAGACCAGTGTCCATCAAGTTCAACCCATCCAAGTAAACCCAGCACCCACAACCCACACCTACCAATCTATACACTCACATACATAAACTATAAATACAACCACTAGTACTAACTGTAGATATTAGTATCACAATAGCCTTGGATATTCTGATTGATCAAGAACTCATCCAGGCCCCTCTTATAGGCATTAACAGAATCTGCCATTAACCCATCCCCCGGCAGGGCATTCCCCAACCCCCTCACTGCCCTCACCGTGAGGAACCCCCTACGCTGCTTCAAATGGAAGCTCCGTTCCTCTAATCTAAAGGGGTGACCTCTGGTGCGCTGATTGTTTTTATGGGAAAAAAGAACATCCCCCAACTGCCTATAATCCCCTCTAATGTACTTGTACAGAGTAATCATGTCCCCTCGCAAGCGCCTCTTTTCCAGAGAAAACAACCTCAACCTCGACAGTCTCACCTCATAGTTTAACCCTTCCATCCCCTTAACCAGTTTAGTTGCAGTCTCTGCACTTTCTCCAGCTCATTAATATCCTTCTTAAGGACTGGAGCCCAAAACTGCACTGCATACTCAAGGTGAGGCCTTACCAGGGACCTATAAAGGGGCAAAATTATGTTCTCATCCCTTGAGTCAATGCCCTTTTTTATACAAGACAGCACTTTATTTGCTTTAGTAGCCACAGAATGACACTGCCTGGAATTAGACAACTTGTTATCAACAAAAACCCCTAGATCCTTCTCCATTAAGGATGCCCCCAACACACTACCATTCAGTAGATAGTTAGCGTTTATATTATTTCTACCAAAGTGCATAACTTTGCACTTATCAACATTGAACCTCATTTTCCAGTTTGCTGCCCAGTTTTCTAATTTTGTCAAATCGCTCTGCAAAGCGGCAGCATCCTGCATGGAACTTATAGTTTTGCCCAATTTAGTGTCATCAGCAAAAATAGAAACAGTACTGTCTATGCCCACCTCCAGGTCATTAATAAACAAGTTAAAAAGCAAAGGCCCAAGGACTGACCCCTGCGGTACTCCACTAACCACACTGGCCCAATTAGAAAATGTTCCATTTACCCCACTCTTTGTACTCTATCCTTCAGCCAGTTCTCTATCCAATTACAAATATTATGTTCTAGGCCAATATTCCTTAATTTGATCATTAACCTTCTGTGAGGTACTGTATCAAACGCTTTAGCAAAGTCCAAGTAGATGACATCAACTGCCATTCCAGCATCAAGGTTCCTGCTCACCTCCTCATAAAAGGCGACTAAATTAGTCTGGCAAGATCTGTTACGCATAAAACCATGCTGGCACAAACTAATAGTATTGTGAACTGCAATGTATTCAAGTACCCTATCCCTTATTACCCCTTCCAAAAGTTTTCCTACTACTGATGTCAGACTAACAGGCCTATAGTTTTCAGGCTGAGAACGGGATCCCTTTTTAAATAACGGCACCACATTAGCAATCCGCCAGTCTCTTGGCACCATGCCAGACCTCAATGAATCCTGAAAAATTAAGTGAAGAGGTTTGGCAATCACAACGTTCAGCTCATTTAATACCCTGAGATGAATCCCATCTGGTCCTGGACCTTTGTTTACCTTTACATGTTCAAGTCTCTATTGAATTCCCTCCCGAGTGATCCATGTGCCAGTAGCTAAATTACTCGAACTGGGCATATTACAAGGGAAGCCTTCATTATCTGGCTACTCAGATGTATAGACAGATGAAAAATAAGAGTTCAAAATTTCAAAATGTGTGGTTAACTTCAGAGATTCTTGGACATCCATTATGACAACTTTCCATATTTCATATCATATTTGATCACCTGGAGTAAATACCAATGAGATCTCTGCTTTTAAAAAGGGGCACAAGAAAACTTATTACCTTTATTCCTAGAATTTAATCAGCAAACGAGAACCCACATATTAGGTGTAAGTTTTACTGTTTTCCCAAGTCCAGTAGGGACATTCCTTATCATAAAGAAGATGGAGGAGGTGTTGGTAAGTGAATATCCCCCACCCCAGAGAGGACCCTCAGTAATATAAAGAAGATGCAGGAGGTGTTGGTAAGTGAATATCCCCCACCCCAGAGAGGACCCTCAATAATATAAAGAAGATGGAGGAGGTGTTGGTAAGTGAATATCCCCAACCCCAGAGAAGACCCTCAATAATATAAAGAAGATGGAGGAGGTGTTGGTATATGAATATCCCCCACCCCAGAGAGAACCCTCAATAATATAAAGAAGATGGAGGAGGTGTTGGTAAGTGAATAATCTCCCACCCCAGAGAGAGCTCTAAATAATATAAAAAAGATGGAGGAGGTGTTGGTAAGTACCTTTATTCCTAGCATTTAATCAGCAAACGAGAACCCACATATTAGTTGTAAGTTTTACTGTTTTCCCAAGTCCAGTAGGGACATTCCTTATCATAAAGAAGATGGAGGAGGTGTTGGTAAGTGAATATCCCCCACCCCAGAGAGGACCCTCAGTAATATAAAGAAGATGCAGGAGGTGTTGGTAAGTGAATATCCCCCACCCCAGAGAGGACCCTCAGTAATATAAAGAAGATGGAGGAGTCATTTGTAAGTGTATATCCCCTACCCCAGAGAAGACCCTCAATAATATAAAGAAGATGGAGGAGGTGTTGGTAAGTGAATATCCCCCACCCCAGAGAGAACCCTCAATAATATAAAGAAGATGGAGGAGGTGTTGGTAAGTGAATAATCTCCCACCCCAGAGAGAGCTCTAAATAATATAAAAAAGATGGAGGAGGTTTGGTAAGTGAATATCCCCCACACCAGAGAGGACCCTCAATAATATAAAGAAGATGGAGGAGGTGTTGGTAAGTAAATATCCCCCACCCCAGAGGGAACCCTCAATAATATAAAGAAGATGGAGGAGGTGTTGGTAAGTGAATATCCCCCACCCCAGAGAGGACCCTCAATAATATAAAGAAGATGGAGGAGGTGTTGGTAAGTGAATATCCCCCACCCCAGAGAGAACCCTCAATAATATAAAAAAGATGGAGGAGGTGTTGGTAAGTGAATATCCCCCACCCCAGAGAGGACCCTCAATAATATAGAGAAGATGGAGGAGGTGTTGGTAAGTAAATATCCCCCACCCCAGAGGGAACCCTCAATAATATAAAGAAGATGGAGGAGGTGTTGGTAAGTGAATATCCCCCACCCCAGAGAGGACCCTCAATAATATAAAGAAGATGGAGGAGGTGTTGGTAAGTGAATATCCCCCACCCCAGAAAGAACCCTCAATAATATAAAGAAGATGGAGGAGGTGTTGGTAAGTGAATATCCCCCACCCCAGAGAGGACCCTCAATAATATAAAGAAGATGGAGGAGGTGTTGGTAAGTGAATATCCCCCACCCCAGAGAGAACCCTCAATAATATAAAGAAGATGGAGAAGGTGTTGGTAAGTGAATATCCCCCACCCCAGAGAGGACCCTCAATAATATAAAGAAGATGGAGGAGGTGTTGGTAAGTAAATATCCCCCACCCCAGAGGGAACCCTCAATAATATAAAGAAGATGGAGGAGGCGTTGGTAAGTGAATATCCCCCACCCCAGAGAGGACCCTCAATAATATAAAGAAGATGGAGGAGGTGTTGGTAAGTGAATATCCCCCACCCCAGAGAGAACCCTCAATAATATAAAGAAGATGGAGGAGGTGTTGGTAAGTGAATATCCCCCACCCCAGAGAGGACCCTCAATAATATAAAGAAGATGGAGGAGGTGTTGGTAAGTGAATATCCCCCACCCCAGAGAGGACCCTCAATAATATAAAGAAGATGGAGGAGGTGTTGGTAAGTGAATATCCCCCACCCCAGAGAGGACCCTCAATAATATAAAGAAGATGGAGGAGGTGTTGGTAAGTGAATAATCTCCCACCCCAGAGAGAACCCTCAATAATATAAAGAAGATGGAGGAGGTGTTGGTAAGTGAATATCCCCCACCCCAGAGAGGACCCTCAATAATATAAAGAAGATGGAGGAGGAGTTAGTAAGTGAATATCCCCCACCCCAGAGAGGACCCTCAATAATATAAAGAAGATGGAGGAGGTGTTGGTAAGTGAATAATCTCCCACCCCAGAGAGAACCCTCAATAATATAAAGAAGATGGAGGAGGTGTTGGTAAGTGAATATCCCCCACCCCAGAGAGGACCCTCAATAATATAAAGAAGATGGAGGAGGTGTTGGTAAGTGAATAATCTCCCACCCCTGAGAGAACTCTAAATAATATAAAAAATATGGAGGAGGTTTGGTAAGTGAATATCCCCCACACCAGAGAGGACCCTCAATAATATAAAGAAGATGGAGGAGGTGTTGGTAAGTGAATAATCTCCCACCCCTGAGAGAACTCTAAATAATATAAAAAACATGGAGGAGGTTTGGTAAGTGAATATCCCCCACACCAGAGAGGACCCTCAATAATATAAAGAAGATGGAGGAGGAGTTGGTAAGTAAATATCCCCCACCCCAGAGAGAACCCTCAATAATATAAAGAAGATGCAGGAGGTGTTGGTAAGTGAATATCCCCCACCCCAGAGAGAACCCTTATTAATATAAAGAAGATGGAGGAGGAGTTGGTAAGTGAATATCCCCCACCCCAGAGAGAACCCTCAATAATATAAAGAAGATGCAGGAGGTGTTGGTAAGTGAATATCTCCCACCCCAGAGAGAACCCTTATTAATATAAAGAAGGTGGAGGAGGTGTTGGTAAGTGAATATACCCCACCCCAGAGAGAACCCTCAATAATATAAAGAAGGTGGAGGAGGTGTTGGTAAGTGAATATCCCCCACCCCAGAGAGGACCCTCAATAATATAAAGAAGATGGAGGAGGTGTTGGTAAGTGAATAATCTCCCACCCCTGAGAGAACTCTAAATAATATAAAAAAAGATGGAGGAGGTTTGGTAAGTGAATATCCCCCACACCAGAGAGGACCCTCAATAATATAAAGAAGATGGAGGAGGTGTTGGTAAGTGAATAATCTCCCACCCCTGAGAGAACTCTAAATAATATAAAAAAGATGGAGGAGGTTTGGTAAGTGACTATCCCCCACACCAGAGAGGACCATCAATAATATAAAGAAGATGGAGGAGGAGTTGGTAAGTAAATATCCCCCACCCCAGAGAGAACCCTCAATAATATAAAGAAGATGCAGGAGGTGTTGGTAAGTGAATATCCCCCACCCCAGAGAGAACCCTTATTAATATAAAGAAGATGGAGGAGGAGTTGGTAAGTGAATATCCCCCACCCCAGAGAGAACCCTCAATAATATAAAGAAGATGCAGGAGGTGTTGGTAAGTGAATATCTCCCACCCCAGAGAGAACCCTTATTAATATAAAGAAGGTGGAGGAGGTGTTGGTAAGTGAATATACCCCACCCCAGAGAGAACCCTCAATAATATAAAGAAGGTGGAGGAGGTGTTGGTAAGTGAATATACCCCACCCCAGAGAGGACCCTCAATAATATAATGAAGGTGGAGGAGGTGTTGGTAAGTGAATATACCCCACCCCAGAGAGAACACTTCTGATGTTGGGAGGCCATATTTTGAGTGTCAGTGACTCTGCACATGCTCAGTGTGCTCTGGGTGACTCTAATCTTAGTGGTCACCATAAACAATTGACAATGAGGTTGTATGTGTCCTAGGATGATAATTACTCATTATGTACCAATTGGTATCCTACCATGTTGTGTTAAATCTTAACGTAATACCAATTAGTCTTCTGCTGTGGATTTGATATTACTGTATACAGGTATGTTGCATATAGGGAGTGGGTCCCTAAGCTCAGGTAAGTGACAGCAGCCCAGCTTCTGGGGCATCTTCAGAGCCAAAGATCTTGGTCTGTGGTGGCATTGGGCTGCAGAGAAACCCAAAGCATAAGGTATATCAATGCAAGGTTATTTTTATGTTGAGGTTTAGTTTGCCTTTAGATATCAACTAAAGAAATAAAGAAAGCTTCCGTTTAGCATAACTGTGCTCTCCCAGACTGTATTGCACAACTTCTAAGAAATCATTGCTGTTAAAACCAAAACTAAATATGCAGAACACTAAGAACCGCAAGCTTTTTCAACCCCTGGGTCCCTTGATTGTGTGGGTGGCCCAGCTTAAGCTTTTGTTTCTGGGTGCATACACAGCAGAGCAGATACAGCCTATGCATGGACCACTAATGTCAACTCCACGGGGGGGAATGCAAGTACAGTCCCGCCCATCTGTTCTACTTCCTGCTGCCTCCTTTCCCAGGCTGTGCAGGGGGGCCGGCGGCACTGTAGGATAGGAACCAAGTGATTGGCTCTCCCCCTCCTACTGTGCTTCTGGCAGGGACCGTTAGGACACGCCCACCCCTCATTTGAAACCCAGACAGGGACCTGAGAGGATCTATAGGGAGCTCCAATAAAGAGGCCATTGTTACAGATAGGGTTAATGTTTAGCCCAAAGGGAAACCAGCACCGTATATTATTCATAATTGCCTACAGGGTTAGGGTTTGTTTTGTTTATCTTATATGTCTCCTTTCATGTCCCAGCTGAAAGCATTGTGAGGGTTGTAGTTTAACAACAACAGCTCAGTCATCCCTATTTTATGGGAAGAATGATGGAATCAAAGGATATATTAAGCATCTGATGTTTGACAAAATATGTATCAAATTTCCAGGTGAAAGAGATGAGAGACATGACCCAGACCATGTTTGTTTCAGAAATACAACACTGGTGGTAGGTCTTGCACTGCTACACTCTAATTTACTAATCAGAACACTATCGTAGCAACATAGACTCCCCCCAAGTCCCAATCCCAATCAACATTTTTGTGGCGTGGCCCTAGAAAGTGAAGCAATGGCCATTAAGTGAGTGTTGGGCAGAATACCTACAGATACAGCCAAGTTCCTTCCCCATGTTGTCATGTTATGTCTCTTAACTCAGGGGAAAAAATACCAAAATTTGCCACCAGGTGGTGATGGTTCATGGAATTTTCTATTGTCTTTTGCTGGCAAGTCTTTGCACTCTGGCACCATCTAGAGGCAAATGGTGTCTGGACATGTTGAGACAAAATGTGAACACTTGCTGGCTGCATCTCTATATAGACTAGGGACATATTTCATTCAAGCCAATATTTTCCACGTGAATTTTTTTCATATATACTATTCGACAACAAGAGAACTTTGCACAGATTTTCACTTTATTTATTGAAGACAGAGACAAAAGTGCTACTATATTAAAATCAAGTAGTAAGGCAAAGTTTCTAATTTTCACTTACTTTTCAATGACCTGTTTCGGGTTTTTTGAACAAGATAAAGAGCATTTTTCTCAGTGAAATAAGCTGAAACCAAGGGAAAGTAAAGTAAAGCGGGGTAAAAAGCACTTAGGGTGAAAACACACGCAGCTACTCAGTAGCAGCTACTCGTCATGGCTACTAAAAAACTACCCTGCCATAGAGACAGATGAGAATTGCTAAAACACACGTAGAGACAATTATAAGCAAATGATCAGCATTGTCTGTTTTAGTTGCCGTGACAAGTAGCTGCTACTAGTAGCTCTGTGTGTCTTCACCCTAAGCTGACTACACTTGGCTATTATTGGCTGCTTATAAAGCTTCAGCCAACTTTATTTGGTGGTCTTGTTTGGTTTGGGCGGGCCCTTCTCTTTGTTATTCTTCTTTTCTTCTTTCTCCTTGTTTTGGAAACTAGAAATCGCCTTTTTCACCATCCCTGCACCAAAGTTGAAAAGGGAAGGTGCAACATCTACTACTACACTTTTCAAGCTCTCCCATACGGGCGTATACCACGCAGTCTCCTGATCCGCTTGCTCCTTCTCCTTCTCAAGATCACTGATCTGTGCCGCGTAGAGTTTGGCTTGCCGGGCACATCCTTGGCGTGTCAGGAGTTCTTCTTCCTATGTACACAAGAGATTCATTGATCATTTCTCTGCCCAGATTGCCACCATCTTCCTTATCTCAAAGGCCTTTTTGTTGTGTCATAACAAGAAGCCATAAAGGGGGTAATCATTGCAAATTCATTATCTATGACCTTATTAGGGAAAGTTTGTCTTTGTGAGATATAGTAAGACTACACCATATCTAAATACTGGGGCAATATTTATGTGGAATTGTGGAAATATGGAAATACCCTCACCGCTCTATAAATAAGTCAACTGTACCCTCAACATTGTCCATTACATTTGCCCCTTGGCAAGTCCCCGTAAGTTGATGGGGGCTGAGGAACACATTAGTGGGGCTGCCCATCCACAAGATGAGGATTCTCTGGCACCCTACAACACAAACGACTGATTTCCTTTGACTTTTCCCAACAGCCGATTGGTAAGTAGAGGTAGTGCTGCAACATTTTGCTTCAAAGCCCAGAAAGCATCCAGCAGAAGTGCAATAGCCGGTGGTGCTAATAAGGTAAAGGTAACTTGGTCACGGCACTTACCCTCCTCTTCTCAGACACTAGCCGTTCAATTTGCTCCCTCATCATCATTTTTTCAGCTTGAAGTTTCTCCAACAGTCGCTGGAAGTTCATCTCAAAGGATTTCATTTGGTTGTCGACCTTCTGCTCTTCCTGAGATGCCTTCACTTGAGATACTTTTTGCTCTATCATTAAGCTTTCAGCCTTTGCCTTTTCAGCTGTTGTTTGGTAAAAATAAATGCAGTTAAAATGGGGTTCAACCTCCCACCAACCTCCCAAGCAAAGAAAACAACTGCCTGGTCTTGCTCTACAGTAGGGACAATCCTAGATACAGTGCAAACCTCCCTAAAATCAGACCTCTTTAGGCCATGCCCCTGATCCTGGCCAGTCCCTTCTAATTAATTCAGACACATCATGATGTTCCCTAAATATTAACCACTTCCAGGGTCTTCTCCTTCTCCCAGTCCTGAAACTGACTGTCCTATCTGCCCTAGATACACTCTCTGGATGAGAGCCAGTACAGCATCAATTACCCTTTGTCTGAATAATTTGTTGGACTCCTGATTGGAGACAATTTAATAATGGAAAACCATGTGTGCTAATTATCTGTTTAGCTGGAGTCACATGGTGGGACATGGTAAGCCATCTTGGCCAAATGTCTAGACATCAGTATGAAAGCTTAGCAGGGGGTCATTAGAAGCAATGAACTTCTTCCCTGTACAAATATATGAATAAAGAACATGAAGCCAGGTTTACACAGATCAGCTGGGGTTCTTATTGGAGGATTGTTTCACATATTAATGCAGCCACTGGTTTTTGAGAGCTGGGGAAGGTTTATTGAGCAATATTGCTTTATGAATTTGCTGGACTACAGCTCCCAGCATGCCTTCACCTTTGTGCTATTTTAAAGCAACTATTGAGTGCAGTAGTTATTATATCCCCTTTAATTATGTGATAGAGCTTTACTTAAGAATGCTACATAGATACCTTCTTTAATCCTCTCATTTTTATCAAGGGCCTTGTCACTTGTCAAAATTGTGTCTCCAGTCGCCTCCTTATTCTTCAGAAACTTCTGAAGAACCTCATCGCCCTGCAAGAAAAAAAAAGTATGTCCACGTTAGCAGAAAGATTTGGCCTCAGATCGAGATTTGACTATCAATCCAACCCCCTCTCCATAAGTGTTACCTTAATGCCTTTCTTTGTATCCTCATTGTATTTTCCAACAATCTTATCCATCTCCTGCTTAAATAGTTGATAGCTGCCGGGAACAACGTACGACCCAGCAGTGAGAGCTTTGTCTAGGTCTTCTGATAACTTTGCAAGCAAATCATCACAATTAGCAACAGAAGCATCCTCATTTTTCTTCAGAAATTCGTTCTTTTTCTTCTGTATCCTCCCCTGTTGAATAAAAGTATTATTATTATCAGCCAATATCCTATTTGATATCCAGGTTTGATTGGCCAAATCACTGGCAGCCATTGCTTATTTTGGAAGGGACACCCTGTCTCACCATTAGCTCTTTCTGGAAGTGATGGTCTTTGTCTTTGAAAGATCTTGCCATGAAGATATCAACTGCCTTTTCCTCACATTCTTTGTTAATATCCATGAACTGGTCCATCGTCTCTGTAGGAAACACCACTCTCTTGTCCATCTCAGTTTCATAGTATTCCGAGGCCTTCTCAACTGCTGCCTTGTTTTCATTCTCAGAAAGGTAAAGGACTGCATTCTCCATACAAGGGACTTGGCCATTGTTAATAGCTTCAGTATATTTTTCGGCCAGATTTCCAAACACTAAAAATAAGCATAGATTGGCTAACAACCCACAAAACATACAGCAACACGATTTCCCAAATTGTTCATTAGGGATTTGGGCATGGAATTTTGGGGGTGATTTTTAAAAAGTGCCATACCCCGGCTTGCCCAAAGTGAAGGAAAATGTAGAAGTTATTTAACAATTGAGACCCAGTGAGTATCATGGGACGAAACATCTGCTTACAACTGGGACATAAGGTTGAGGTTGATCTTACAGATACTTGAAAAAGAAACAACCTTATCCTAGCCAAGATGACTTGGGAGCACTGAGAGTTAGTTCTGACACTTCTGGAATGGGTTTACTGTATTTTCTGACTACAGCAAAGAGTCAGGGACATCTTCATAATTCGGTCTCATGTTTCAAAGACACAGGTCTATGAAGATTCTCATTCATCCAGGTCATGATATACAGTATCTAGTAGAATTAAGTCTTATACATTATGTATCAATCAGTGTCATGTCTCCAGCACAGCTTCCATCATTTTTGCTGTTTATTGTACTCATTAGCAGTGAACTCCCTCTGCTGACTGTTTGCTGCAAATGCAAGTATTAATTTCCTGTGTGACCTATAACCTATGGAACCACCATACTTCCTGCCATGTGACGTTTGCAATGCCTTGTGGGAGTACAGACTCCATTTTGTAGATCATGCTGCACAAGAAGCACACACTCTCCATCTTCTCCCCATGGTAGCATCGCTGGTAAGGATTATGGTCATAAACCCTGGACTGAGCCACCATTAAAAAGCTGCCAGCTCTTCAGAGACACTGTGGCATATAATCAGATCCAGAAATGTTTGTATGTTGCAGTTGTTTTGTGTTAGTGTATTCCCCATATACTCATTGTGCTTTATCTCCTTTGTATTACAGTTTTACCACATTTATTTCCACAATCACCCAGTAAAGTTCTACAGATTTACCCTTTGTCTCTTTATTGGAGTGTGGGAAGGTTTAGCTGTATGTCAAGCCACATACTACCTCAGGGTAACACGTGGTGAGGACAGAACAATCAGTCTATGAAGGTCCTCATTCATCCAGGTCATGATACACAGTATCTAGTAGGATTAAGTCTTATACATTATGTATCAGTCAGTCTATGAAGGTCCTCATTCATCCAGGTCATGATACACAGTATCTAGTAGAATTAAGTCTTATACATTATGTATCAATCAGTCTATGAAGGTCCTCATTCATCCAGGTCATGATACAAAGTATCTAGTAGAATTAAGTCTTATACATTATGTATCAATCAGTCTATGAAGGTCCTCATTCATCCAGGTCATGATACAAAGTATCTAGTAGAATTAAGTCTTATACATTATGTATCAATCAGTCTATGAAGATTCTCATTCATCCAGATCATGATACACAGTATCTAGTAGAATTAAGTCTAGAACAACTGGGCTTTTCTGGGTTTTCTTAACACTCATCCAAGTGGCTCCTTCAGGTCAAATGAGTGGTAGGGAATTCTCCGGCATTTGAAGAAAAAACTCAGAAAAGTCCAGTTGTTTTAGACTTAATTCTACTAGATACTGTTCAAAGACACACCTTACCCAACAGTACCCACCAGAACAAGCAAAGAAGAGGGACTGTGGAAGAGAAGGCCACAGAAGAGCAATAGAAATTAGGATCATAAAGAGACAATCAAGGTTGGTGGGTGAGAGGTAGGAGAAGGTACAATAAGTAAAAAAAAAAAAAAGAAGAGGACAAAGAAAAAAAAGCATAAAAATGTCAAAAAATACAAAATGGAGGTTTAAAGGAGAAGGAAAGGTAAAAACTAAGTAAACTTTATCTAAAGGTCTATGTAAATACAGCCATAAGCACTCACAGAAAAGCTGCACTGAGTCCTCTATCAAAAGAAACACCGGATTTCTTGTCTTCTTTTGTGTTCACATGTTCTTAAGGGCACGGGCATGAGTCTGCTCAGTTTGCTCCTCTCTACCTCTCCCCCTCCTTTTTCCTCCTTCCCCTCCTATCAGAATTTGCTCCCCTTCCTAACTCTGTGCAATCTGAGCTACCAGCAGCTAGAGCTGCAGCAGGAAGCTACTAAGACCAAGCTAAAATGTCAGCTGCTATATTAAACAAACACAGGGAGCTTCTAGGGCTGTTTATTCAGATATGGTAAAGCAATAAAATGCTTTTCCTTCTCCTTTAAAAGGGAAAGGAGACGTTAAAGAATATGAGAAATGAAGGCAGCAACAAATGTTACTATTTTATAAGAGAAGAAGGAGTCCCTGCACCAAATGTTTCTCTACCAGGCACCACCACCCAATTCCATCACTGGAGAGAAGAATCCAACCTACTGTTGCCTTTTGCTGGCTGAAACCCATCCAGGTGTTTGACTTCTGCATAGCTGAAGATATAATCACAGAACTGCTTTGCTTTTGCCACGAAGGAAGGAAAGAGCTGTTCATCAGAAACTTGTTCGAGTTTCTGAAAGAGGTTCAGGTTAGAGGTGGGGCTGCAGAATGTGAAGCACTTGTGACGCGGGAAGTACATGCGGATGCATTTCTTCGGCAGGTTGAGCATCTGGTCCCTCAGAGTTCTCTCAGCTGGGAAATAAGAGAGAAAGAGAAATAAGCCACAGAATATACTGAAGTTAACTCAGACATGTCGAGGGTTAAGCTGTGTGTGGTCATGGATCAGGGAAAGGCAACCTGTGGCACTCCAGATGTTGAGGAACCATGAGTCTTAGGATCTCACCAACGTTGTACAGCTTTGGTTTGAGAGGTTGCCAATCTCGGATAGGGCTATCACCACCGGTGCACATTACATACGTTCCTTCACCGCCAGAGCATGCTCCAAGTAGTCATCGTCTGTGATCTTCTCTCCATTCACTTCCAGAGACAGGGTGAAGTCCCGCACTGTCCATATGAAGATGGGGAAATGTTTGGAAAACTCAGCCTCCTCGTCATCATTTTCAGAAGCCTTTACTTTAATCTTTTCAGTTAGTTCCTGCACATAACTATGGGGTAAAGTAAAGGAAACCAACCCTGATGATGGAGCCATTGGACATTGCCCCAGGCGATTCTCATATTGCACCCAAAGGGGCAACTATTTTCACTCTTTACTTTTTTTTGTTGAAAGGCTGTTGTACTAAAAAACTCAACAAAGAGGTAGATTAATTTTTGCCCCATTAGTGCTCTAGAATTTGTTCCAGGGCAATTGTAAGCCATATCTCAGGCTATGCCAGATGGTTACCATTGCCACTATTCTCTAAGTTAAACTTGCGGCCATAGCAACAAGGTCGGTGCCATCCTAAATGAGCCCCAACATGGCCGAACAATTGACTGGTGAGCCTACTATCCAAGGATACTGAAGTTTCTCGATGGAGTCCTGATCGATGGTCCCCTTACTGTTGTACACCATCGCGCTGCTAAGCAAAACCGCAAGGCAGAAAATCCAGGTGTCATTTTTCTTGTCACCCTGGAAAAAAATGAAAAAAGTTTGCAACCACAGCAGGGTTGGGACGCATGGGTAGAGTGTTGGGATTCAGACTGTTGGTAGGTATGTGGCCAGCAGCATTTTAATATTGACTCCCATTGTTGCTTTTTCCTCCTGGACCTTCTCATGAACTTTACTTTAGGGCCAAGGAACGCCTTCCCACCGGCATTAATGTGCTCCACCGGTAGGAAGACATACGTGGAGCTTCAAAATGAAGTCGCCCAAAGTTGCCTTACGGTAGCAACAATTTATTGTGCATGACTTATCTCCTGTGGGCCATGGTCCTTGGGGGTCTTGAGATACAATTCTGTTTGGTCACTAGAACCAAAACTTAGGTTGTCCTTCGCTATCCAATGGGAAGCTTTTAAAGAAACGGGTGGTCCTAGGTCCTGACTAGTGATGAGCGAATTTTTTTGCGTGGCATGGATTCGCAGCGAATTTCCACATTTCGCCATTGGCGAATTATATCGCGAAAAGTCAGTGAAAATTCACTGCGGAAAAATTCGTCACGCAGAAATTTTTTTTGTCATGCATCAAAATGGACGCGGTCGCATAAAAAAAAGCGTGGTCACATAAAAAGTCCAAAAAGGGCGCGGTTGTGTCGAATTGGGAGCATAAAAAGGCATGGTCGCGTACAAAAAAGGCGCAGTCATGTAAAAAGTGGGCGTGGTTGCATAAAAAAAGCATGGTCACGTAAAAATTGGGCGCGGTTGTGTAAAAAAAGTGCAGGTGACAAAAAAATGTGCGACAAATGCGTTTTGGGAATTTTTCGTTGTTTCAAAAAATTTTCGCCGTTTCACAAATTTTCTTGCAATTTCGCAAATTTTTTTGCGAAACGGAACAGATTCGCTCATCACTTGTCCTGACCATTGATTATGGACTGGGATAAAGGTATAGTCTCTTTGGTCTAAGTAGTTTTTTGCACTTTAAGCGCAAAAATACTCAAATTGAGGAAGATGATCAATATAACCGTATAAACTTATGGACATCCCTAATATAATGCATTGACCCATCACCTTTTGTACATCTTCCAGGCCTTCTGTGTCCAGCAGTACCAAGGTGTGGTTCTTCTTGGTTGGGTGAGGAACGCACCACATCCAGATACCTTTTGTTTGTGCCACGATGGTTGCACCCAAGTCAAATCCTGCGAAGAGTATAATATATTACAAATAGAATGGGAACCTTCGGATAATGCTGGCTACAACAGAAAAAGTCTGGAGTTGGCATGTGATTGGTTCAGCTTCAATAGCAATCCCCGCCCCCTTCGTGACATCACTGGTTGACGTAAAAAGTAAAGATACGCCCTCTAGGGGTGGGATAGGGTGAGTTGCAAATATTGAATCTCTAGTGGTGGGATAGGGTGAGTTGCAAATATTGAATCTCATGCATATGAATTTAATCTTTCTCTGTAGAGAATTGTTTGTACCCTACCTTCTATTTGAGCTCCTTATTTTAGGACAGAGGGTTTACATCATTCAAATCAGGCCCAATGGAGCTTACAATCTAATGTCCCTGTCACATTCACACACACTGGGGATACTTATATTAAAAGCCAATTAAGCTGCCTGTGTGTCTTTGGAGTATGGAAGGAAACCTAGACGAACCCTTCACAGACACAGGGAGAACATAGAGACTCCTTGGAGATAAAACCTTGGCTGTCTGGCCATGTACTGGGAACTGCAGAAAATGGTGGAAAATATTCAGATCTGTTCTTTAGGGAGGAGGGGCATCTCTTCTCTTCTCCATATTTTCTTCAACAAAAATGGTAAAGCTCTCATCTCCTAGATCTTAATCTTGCTTGGGTTTGGACAGGTCATCTTGGGTTTGACAGGACAGAGCTCCCACCATATAGGGACCCATAGACACCCCTGTAGATAATTTCAGTCCTGCTGATTCAGAAGCACCCAGATTATTTGCTCCCCCTTACCTGCATTCTTTCCAGCCAACTTGTTCATGAGGTAGGACTTTCCCGTCCGATACAACCCAACAATGGCCACCACCACTACTGGCTGAGTGATCTTGGACAGGATCTCCTTGGCTTGGGGATTTACAGATAATTTCCCATCAGGAGAGTTCTCAATCAGACACATGGGAGCTTCCATTTTTACCTCCGAACCCATAGTTTTAGCTGCAGTGGGTCACACCGGATTCAGTCTTCCTAAGAGACAGTAGGATAGAACTTGGGTCAGTGGTCCCCAACCAGTGGCTCGGGGGTAACATGTTGCTCACCAACCCCAAACCAGGGAGTTATTTTTGAATTCCTGACTTGGGGGAAGTTTTGGTTGAATAAAAACAAGATTTCCTACCAAATAAAGCCCCTGTAAGCTGATAGGGTGCATAGAGGCCCATAATAGCCAATCACAGCCCTTAAATGGGCTGCATCAAAGGGACACTAAACCCAACCGGAAAGCTGTCCGACTACACCCCCTAGTTCTCCATAGAAGTTGATAACAATTCACCAATGAGAATTCTACTGACTGAAAACTTAATTATAGATGCAAGAGAACTGACCAATGAGAATGCTGAGAACTAAGATATAATTACCCCTTATTGGAAGCAAAATATTCCTATTGGGTTTATTTAATGGTTAAATTATTCCCTTTTCTCTGTAATAATAAAACAGTACCTGTTCTTGATCCCAACTAAGATATAATTACCCCTTATTGGGGCAGAACAGCCCTCTTGGGTTTATTTCATGGTTAAATGATTCCCTTTTCTCTGTAATAATAAAACAGTACCTGTACTTGATCCCAACTAAGATATAATTACCCCTTATTGGGGCAGAACAGTCCTATTGGGTTTATTTCATGGTTAAATGATTCCCTTTTCTCTGTAATAATAAAACAGTACCTGTACTTGATCCCAACTAAGATATAATTACCCCTTATTGGGGGCAGAACAGCCCTATTGGGTTTATTTAATGGTTAAATGATTCCCTTTTCTCTGTAATAATAAAACAGTACCTGTACTTGATCCCAACTAAGATATAATTACCCCTTATTGGGGGCAGAACAGCCCTATTGGGTTTATTTCATGGTTAAATGATTCCCTTTTCTCTGTAATAATAAAACAGTACCTGTACTTGATCCCAACTAAGATATAATTACCCCTTATTGGGGCAGAACAGCCCTCTTGGGTTTATTTC
Organism: Xenopus tropicalis; assembly: GCF_000004195.4. Classification (NCBI taxonomy): domain Eukaryota; kingdom Metazoa; phylum Chordata; class Amphibia; order Anura; family Pipidae; genus Xenopus; species Xenopus tropicalis. The sequence goes on along the minus strand of NC_030685.2, from coordinate 8,382,755 downwards.
ATGGTTAAATGATTCCCTTTTCTCTGTAATAATAAAACAGTACCTGTACTTGATCCCAACTAAGATATAATTACCCCTTATTGGGGCAGAACAGCCCTATTGGGTTTATTTAATGGTTAAATGATTCCCTTTTCTCTGTAATAATAAAACAGTACCTGTACTTGATCCCAACTAAGATATAATTACCCCTTATTGGGGCAGAACAGTCCTATTGGGTTTATTTCATGGTTAAATGATTCCCTTTTCTCTGTAATAATAAAACAGTACCTGTACTTGATCCCAACTAAGATATAATTACCCCTTATTGGGGCAGAACAGCCCTATTGGGTTTATTTAATGGTTAAATGGTTAAATCAAAAGCCAACATAAAGCATTTACATTAGCACTTTATGACCACATATTCAGCCACAGGTACAGGTACAGGTACAGGTATGCCCACCATAGAGCAGTGTATGTAGGGGAAACAAAGCCCTGGGACAGTTAAATGATAAGAGGACTTGTCTTTAGAAATATAATAATTTGTTTTGGGGGGGTTTTTTCAGGAAATTACTATTTCCTATTAGTTCGAAACAGGAACCACAGTGATTTCTACAAGAATAAATACTTCTGTTTTGTCTCCTAATCAACACATACAGAAATCAGATAAACACCAGTGTATAACAAGGCACGGTAAGAGTCACATTTACCCTTTAATACAAATTACCTATTTAACCGATTATGATTTTCACGCAAGTCCAGTTACTTTAGATTTACTTATACTAGATATACCTACTTAACATTCTACTGAGTTATTTTCATTAGATAAAGAGATAGATATATAGATAGATAGATAGATAATAGATAGATAGATAGATAGATAGATAGATAGATAGATAGATAGATGATAGATAGATCAATAATAGATAGATGATAGACAGACAGACAGACAGACAGATAGATAGATGATAGATAGATAGATAGATTGATAGATAGATAGATAGATAGATAGATAGATAGATAGATCAATAATAAATAAATAGATAGATAGATAGATAGATATAGATATATACAGTAGATAGATAGATCAATAAAAGATAGATGATAGATATAGATAGATAGATAGATAGATGATAGATAGATAGATAGATAGATAGATATAGATAGATAGATAGATAGATAGATAGATAGATAGATGATAGATAGATAGATAGATAGATAGATAGATAGATAGATAGATAGATAGAGATGAGAATCTATGACAACTTCACCCCATACATTCAAATTCATTTGTAAGCTCTCACTATCCTCTCTGTAGGTTATGATGAGCTTTGGGGCATTCATTACTGATAATAATAGCTGGAGAGCTGCTGGTTGACAACTGTAACCTAATGGTAATGTATAGGGAATATTGTGTTTGTAATTGTAGGTTGTGCCGAGGTCGCCACCAAGAAGGTAGAACTCCGGTGGGAGGAGGCCGTAAGTCACCATGCAGCCACTGGTTGAACTGGTTTCCAAAGTGGACACAGGAAGATGTGTGTGCATTGAAATAGCCAACAAGACCAGTTCTATCACCTTATCTTCTCCAAGGTACACTATAGATACATTTTTATAAAATATAAAATAAAGGCCTATAACAAATCATCTTAAAATACTACTGTCCGTATCACACTAAAAGTTGAAAGGAAAGTAAAGGCTTCTGATCAATAAAAGTCTCTATTAGAATCCTTATTTCTTCTACTGTATACAACAGGGGTCCCCAACCTTTCTTACTCGTGAGCCCCAGTCAAATGTAAAAAGACTTGGAGAGCAACACAAGCACCATAAAAGTTCATGGAGGAGCCAAATAAGGGCTGTGATTGGCTATTAGGGGCCTCTATGCACCCTATCAGCTTACAGGGGGCTTTATTTGGTAGGAAATCTTGTTTTTATTCAACCAAAACTTGCCCCCAAGTCTGGAATTTAAAAATAACTACCGTATATACTCGAGTATAAGCCGATCCGAGTATAAGCCGAGGTACCTAATTTTACCTAAGAAAGCTGGAAAAACTTATTGACTCGAGTATAAGCCTAGGGTGGGAAATGCAGTAGCTACTGCTAAGTTTCATCAAAATAAATACCAATAAAATTACATTAAATGAGGCATCAGTGGGGTATATGTTTTTAAATATTTATTTCAAATAAAAACTGTAAACTAGCTCTGTAAGTGGAGGATCAACAATGATACCTTAAGAGTACTCAGCAACCAAGTTAAAATCCTTCAAAACTATATATAGATTATATAGAATATAAAGTGCAATGTCTAGTGCAGAATGAGACAGGTGAGGATGGTAGATGAAGATGAATTTGGGAGCGGGCCAGGGCACTGGAGGATCTAGTTGCGGGTGGCCTAATTTGCACACAAAGGACAGAGGGTGCTAGTCTGGAGGGACCCATGGCACCCGACTCGAGTATAAGCCGAGGGTGACTTTTTCAGCACATTTTGGGTGCTGAAAAACTAGGCTTATACTCGAGTATATACAATACCTGGTTTGGGGGCACTGAGAGCAACATCCAAGGGGTCTACCTGGTCTACCATGACCTAGAGATGATAGTCAATTACCAACCATTAAGTCGTCTCTACCTGTAGAATGACCCCAGTAATCGATAAGAGGAGAAATAGGGGAAAATAGTGACAGACTGGGCGAGCACAATATACAGGTAGAAATAAAAATAGGTGGATGTATGGACTAGTCAAACAAGGATGTTGCAGAAGAGCTTCGTCATATATTTTTGTTCCAATTAAATATATTCTTTATGAATTCAAATAAAAACTTCTGGAAGGCTATCTAGTCTAGTTTTGTACTTCTTGTACAGGGAAATGCAGACCGGATAATAGCAGATCCTTACGGTGGAAATCAATTTAAACTTAATAAATACAATTAACGTGAGGGTAGAGATGGGGGCATTGTACTTATTACTGTGAAAGTTCCATCATTTTTATTGTTATTGCAGCTCCTACTGTGACAGTGGCTTTGTGTATTGCCCGCCCCCTCCCACCATCTCTCCTGGTAACGTGGACCACTGCATGTTTGTGAAAACACCATCGACGGCCTGTGGCAGCGTGGGGGTCCTCACGTACCACTACTCTGAAACCCACACCATCGCAATCCTCTTTTCGAACCCTTTTGATTACAACATACACAGCATATATTTCGGTGCGCTGATCACCGATGAAGTCCGTAAGGCCGACCAGGCTCTTTACAACGAGATGTACCACTACGACGGCCAAAGTGATCATCAGAAACTAATTGAGGTCACTAGAAACGGGGAGTCCTTGGGCGTTCATCTTGGCCACGTGAAAGTTTTAGCCACAATGTCCAATGACAAAAAGGCTATCTTAAGAGTAGAGATTTTAGAGACAGGGGCATAGGCTACTGAGAGCCGTCATTCCAACCCAATGGATCATTGACTGATTTAGTAATATAGGTGCTAAAATACTCTAGTACAGTTACCAACCCCTCAGGTCATTTTCTACTATGTAACATAGGATCTAATTGGTTACAAGTAGTAACTGCAATGGAGTAACTTAACATCTATGTAAGATGGGGGCTAATTTGCCAATTATTTATTGTGTCGTTATACTGGATGTCACTTGGCTATCATATTCATAAATGCCATCACAACTGCTTACACTGCCTTTCAAATAAAGTATTAACATGTGCAAATGCTGAGTAGCTTTTGACTTCGTTTCAGGTCCATGTCATAGGTCCTGTAGCAGTTCGCCATATTGTTCTTTGGTTTCTGTGGCTCCCAGTGGCATAACTAGATGTTACTGGGCCCCACAGCCCCAATATATTGGTAAGTTGAATTTTTCTACTATGATATATTGAAATTGCTCATTAATTAGGGGCTCACTGGGCCCTCTACACTCCTGGCCCCCCTTGCAACCACACTCAACTCATGGTGCTCACCACACAAAGAGCAATGTGTAGGGTAGACTTTGGCCATTTGGAAAATATGCTAGTAATTAATATCTATACCTGTATATATAGACATGGACTGAGCGCCAACCTGAATGTGCTCCCCTTATGACAGCTACATAGTTTTATTTTTATTTTTATTTGAACTTATAGCTTCTTAAATAAAAAGGAAAGGTCCTCTATCAAAAGAAACACATTATTTTCTTCTTTTGTGTACACATTTTCTTCTGTGTCAGACTTCCTGCTCTCAGAAAAATCCTTCAGGGCACGAGCAGGAGTCTGCTCAGTTTGCTTCTCTCTCCCCCTCCCTTCTCCTGCTCCCCCTCCCATCTCTGTGTAATCTGAGCTTCCAGCAGCCAGAGCTGCAGCACGGAAGCTACTGAGACCGAGCTAAAATGGCAGCTGTATCTTAACACAGGGAGCTTATAGGGTTGATTACTCAGGTATGGTAAAGCTTTCTGCAGAATAAATATAGTTTTATAGCTTGCACTATTGTGGCTAAAACAGTACCTGTACTTGATCCCAACTAAGATATAATTACCATTTATTGGGGGCAGAACAGCCCTATTGGGTTTATTTAATGGTTAAATGATTGCCTTTTCGGTGTAATAATAAAACAGTACCTGTACTTGATCCCAACTAAGATATAATTACCGTGAGTGAAAAAATCTTACCCGCGCTTTTAATAAAAATAAGTGCAAAACATGAAAAAACAATTAATTACCTAAAGGACAAATTAAATTACCCAACAATAATATACTCACCCAAATAGTGAATATAATATCGTAAATAGCCGCCTTCCTCCAAACTAATCCCCACAGTGAATATGTAAATATTATAACACGGAGTTAGCGCTAAAAAATGCCACCAAGTGTAAAAATTCTATAATAGTTTAATCAATCATTAAGTCAATACAGTAAAAATACTCACAATAATATACAAGTCATAAGTTAAAAAATTTACAATAGATACAGTGATAATCATAAACAGTTCATTAAAACCTACAATGTTGGCCCTATCAGTTCATTAAAATTGAACTGAAAAAATGGAGATGGTACAATATATACATTCATACAGAGTCATATTAAAAAGCTAAACATTATTAATACCAAAAAAGCATATACATAAAGACAATTGGCTGGAGTTACAGGTATATGATGGAGATAAATACTACCCAATAAATCAGAATATATAGATCAATTCATAACAGACTGTTACAATAAACCCAAATGGGGATTACCACATAGAGATTGAAAATGTAGATAGGTAATAAATTATTAGTGACTTCACTAATAATAAGGGGATACACCAGTAATACAAGTAAATGCGCTCCTAAACGTACACCAGTGCACTCCTAAACATACACCAAATAGATATAGTAGGAAGAAATCCGCAGGCCCTCGTGTGTGTCCCCTACCAAGTAACGCTAATAGTAAAGGCAACACCCAGGGGCTAACAGCACGGATGCGCGCACCTCCTAAGCCTTAGCCTGCTAATGGCTGGATCCCCCACTCCCTGCAAATAGAAACAAAAATACCCTACGTCCCGGCCGGGAACTTACTCAGGGTGGAGGCACTGAGAGGAACGAGCCCCTTCACACGGCGTACCGCCGGTTACCTTCTAGCGGTGACGTCACCGCTTTAGGCCAAATGCCGGGCTACGGGTCCTCACAGGTCTCAATAGTCCGACGCGTTTCGCGCACCTGCGCTTAGTCATGGATTGCCTCTAAACAGGGACCTGATCTCACTTATATATCCCCCCAATGATTACCAGCGCCTCCCTGGTGTAATGTTTAGTTTAACCCTTGGGTGTATATGTCAATCTGTACACATATAGCTTCTATGGGACTAAGTTAGCAAACAAAAGCCAGAACATAACAACATTAAAACGATACTGGCTGAATATACACCACTCCACAGCCTTAAAGTAAAAATAAAATTGAATATAAGAATAAAAATAAGATAGGATAACAATGAAACTAAATGAATACTGATCAAAAAATGGTGGTACCATAAGGCTGGTTCTCACATAGGAATCACAAGAGGGTACCCCAAAGAACCTATTCAACTATCAGCACATAAAATCTCTAGATACTCAATAATATAATTACAGTTTGTGGGTACTCCCCCCCAAAAGGTCAGAAAAAAGTCGTGCTGATGAGAATAATCCCTACACAATAGTGCCATCTGATGGTTAACTTAAAAATGACTTAATGTTCCAGTTCTCATTGAAACCCTCTGGTTCGAATGTATTTAATGTAAACATCCAGAAAGATTCTCTTTTGTCTAAAGACATGAGTCTATCTCCCCCTCTAAAGTCAGTTTCCACATGTTCAATCGCCCAAGCCTTAAGATGTCTAGCGTCCGATGCATGTACATCCTTAAAGTGTCTATACAGTGGTATTTCAGTTGACCCTAGCCTAATTTTCCGAATATGTTCGTACAACCTAGTACGAAAAGATCGTATTGTACGTCCCACATATTTTCTATTACAACTACATTCCACTATATAAATCACATATTGGGACCAGCAGGAGATATGGCCCTTAATTAGATATTTTTTCTCTGAGTTGTAATAATTAATACTTGAAATTTTCTTCGGACAAAAACTGCACTGGGAACAATTACCACATACATGCCAACCCCTAGAAGTTGAACACTTTTTTCCATCCTTTTCTAGTGTACTAGGAAAATAATTCAAAATAGACTCTCTATCAATATGTGAATTTTTTCTATGTTGTTTCAACACAGTGGGCGCTAGAATGTCTTTAAGGGTCTTATTTTTCTTATATATCACTGGTAGATCTTTGGTTAGACAATTTTTTAGAAAGGGATCATGTAGTAAAATGGGCCAGTATTTCTCCAGTACAGACAACATGTCAGACAGTTTATAGTGATACTGAACCACTAAAGCCAACTCTTGATTTTATATGGATAAAGTTTCCGAAATTGGCGGTCTTCTATCATTTACCCAAAATCCATAAAAGGTTACTGAATCCAGAAGGCCGCCCTATTATTGCAGGTATAGATTCACTTACGTCCAAATTATCACTCTTCATTGATCTCTTTCTACAGCCAGTGGTACCTTGTATTCCTTCCTATCTTAAAGATTTGGGGGCAGTAATGGAGACCCTAGATGGGGTTATATGGGAAAGAGGGTATGTCTTAGTGACAGCTGATATCTCGGCCCTCTACAACTCGATTTAACATAGTAGAGGTGTGGAGGGCGTATTGCGTGTTTTGGAGAAATTCAATTTTCCTGAACGTAAACAGAGAGAATTTTTGAGGGAATCAATGCTTTTTATACTACGACATAATTATTTCAGGTTTGGAAAGGAGTTTTTTCTCCAAATTAGGGGTACGGCTATGGGAACTCGATTTGCGCCGAGCTATGCGAATTTATACCTTGGGGATTGGGAAGATAGATATATTTGGGGTCAGAATCGACCACCTGCCCTGAAGGTATATCGGCGCTATATTGATGATCTATTACTTATCTGGGATACGAAAATTGCCTCTTTAGATGACTTCTTTCTAACTCTTAATGATAATGATGACGGCCTACAATTTTCCCATAAGTCCAGTGAGGTTAGTATAGAATTTTTGGATTTGGAGATTTTTGTTCAGGATGGAAAACTTTGCACAAAAACCTTTTTTAAGGAGGTTGATAGGAATACATATATACTTAATAGTAGCCATCACAAAGATACTTGGCTTAGGAATATACCTAGAAGTCAATTTACCAGAATACGCAGAAACTGTACTAATGATCATGATTTTTTGGAACAGAGTATTTTTCTATTTAGGAGATTCTTAGAAAAGAAGTATGATAAAGAACATCTCATTAAAGAGTTCGTTAAGGTAGCTGGTATTAATTTCTGCGTTTTTCTTCCTAGATTGGGTGAAGTGTATAGAGCTGACCAGATAGGATCCATTTCCTCACTCAAAATGGTAGATATTCAGATGGAAATTACCCTCAGTTTGAGGGGGTGGGGTTTGATTAGTTCACCTTAACAGACTGTATAAATAGAACCACTGGCACTCCAGTGGAGCTTGCTCTGGTGGTAGGTGCTCTATAAGTGATTGCTCTTTAAGTGGGGGCTCTATAAGTGGAGTTATAATCACAGGAGTTAGTGGGGGCTCTATAAGTGGAGTTATAATCACAGGAGTTAGTGGGGGCTCTATAAGTGGAGTTATAATCACAGGAGTTAGTGGGGGCTCTATAAGTGGAGTTATAATCACAGGAGTTAGTGGGGGCTATATAAGTGGAGTTATAATCACAGGAGTTACAAACTAAAAGAGTTAAAACAAGGTAAAAAAAAAAAAAATGTTGTGTTTATTTAATAGCCTTTTTCACCAATTTTTGTTTAACTGTTTCTGTAACTGGGAGAATGAGTGGCAGCAACATTGAAGGTATGACACAGTGCACAGCCTGCCGCATGTATGCAGTTGTGGAACAACAGTTCCAAAGTGCATACCTCTGTTGTGGATGTGAGCGAGTTGCCACTTTAGAGGCTCGCGTTAGAGCTCTAGAGGAACAAGTTGCAACACTGCGTTCTATTGACAATCTTGAAAGAAGTCTCTTGCTAATTGAACAAGAACTAGCGGGGTCAGATAGTATGGGGGGAGGGGAGCAAGGAAAGGATGATAGGGCAGTAAGCTGGGTGACAGTTAGAAAATCTAGTGTGGGGAAAAGAAAAAGGGAGGCTGCTCCAGGGTTTGCGCATCCCAACAGATTTGCCAGATTGTGTGAAGAAGATGGGAGTGTGAACTCTGGACTGGCGGTTCTAGATGAGGCTGATCTCTCTAACAGCCGGGAGACCAGTTTCTCTAGTAGTGGTGGGGAGGAGAGCAGAGCTAGGCCTAAACAGATGGTGGTTATAGGGGATTCGATCATTAGGAAAGTGGACAGGGTAATCTGTCAAGCGGATCGCTTCAACCGGACAGTTTGCTGTCTTCCTGGTGCCAGGGTTCGGCATGTGGTTGATCGGGTCGACACATTATTGGGAGGGGCTGGGCATGACCCGGCTGTCTTGGTACATATCGGTACTAACGACAAAATGAACGGTAGGTGGGGGACCTTAAAGAGTGAGTTCAGGGATCTAGGCTCTAAAATTAAGCAAAGGTCCTCCAATGTCATTTTTTCGGAAATTTTGCCGGTGCCGCGTGCTAGTTTAGGGAGACAGCGGGAGCTTAGGGAGCTAAATGCGTGGCTAAAGTCTTGGTGTAGGAAGGAAGGGTTTGGGTTCCTAGAGCACTGGGCTGACTTTTCTTTGGGGTACAATCTATACAGCCCTGACGGATTGCACCTCAATGGAAGGGGGTCTACTGTGCTAGGGGAGAGAATGGTTAAGAGGTTGGAGGAGTGTTTAAACTAGACAAGGGGGGGTTGGTAAGCTAGATTCTTATGGGAGAGCTAGTGTAGATGGGGCAGTGGGACCAGTAAAGGGTTGTGGGGGAGGAGTGAGGGGGGCATATAGTTTATCAGATAAGGAGCTTCCATTGTTACAAGGGAAACAGACTAATTTTCACCTTAGCTCTAACTGTCCTTTAGCTAATGTAAGCTGTAGAGGAAGAAGTAGTAATCTCCGCTGCATGCTGGCTAATGCGCGTAGCTTGTCGGGAAAAATAGGGGAGCTGCAGGCTATTGCATGTATTGAAAATTATGACTTAATTGGTATCACTGAGACCTGGTGGGATGAAAAATGCGACTGGGCTGTGAATTTAAATGGCTATACGCTTTTTAGGAGGGACAGAGGGATTAAAAAGGGTGGAGGGGTTTGTCTTTATGTAAAGTCAGATTTAAAGCCATGTAATAAAGACATTACCAATGAAAACGTTGAATCTCTTTGGGTAGAAATTTCAGTAGGGCTGAAGGTCACAAAGAAAATGATCATTGGTGTCTGCTATAAACCCCCCCGTATAGATGAGGGGGATGAGGCACAGCTATTGTTGCAAATGGAGGAGGCTTCAAAACTGGGTCAAGTTGTTATTATGGGGGACTTTAATTATCCGGACATTGACTGGAGTAATGGGGTGGGGTCAGAAACAGCTAGTAGGTTTGTAAATATGCTAAATGACAACTTTTTATTTCAGGCGGTTCAAGAACCTACTCGGAATGAGTCTATTTTGGACCTGGTAATATCTAATAATACTGAACTTATCTCTAACATTTGTGTGGGTGAGCATTTGGGGAACAGTGATCACAACATGGTCTCCTTTGAGATAATGCTGCAGAGACAGCGCTATAAGGGAGGAACTAAAACGCTCAATTTTAGACGTGCAGACTTTGCCAGTTTAAGGGCATCTCTGCAATGTGTCAGCTGGGAAAGGCTTTTCATGGGGTTAGACACAGAAGGAAAATGGAACATCTTTATAACATTGCTTTGTAGGTATACGCAACAGTATATCCCCCTTGTAAGCAAGGAGAGGCATCGCAAAGCAAAACCTTTATGGCTGAATAAAAGTGTTATTGTCGAGGTTGGTAAGAAAAAACGTGCTTTTAAAGCATTCAAGTTAGCTGGGACAGCGGAAACTTTCATCAGGTACAAGGAAGCAAATAAAGCAGCAAAAAAGCTATCAGGCAAGCTAAACTAGAGATGGAAAGGGATATTGCAGCTAGGAGTAAAAAGAATCCAAAATTATTTTTTAATTATGTGAATAGTAAAAAAATGAAGCAAGAAGGGGTGGGAACCTTATTATCACGGGGGGTAAGTTGGTTGATGAGAACGGGGAAAAAGCTGAAATTTTGAACTCTTATTTTTCATCTGTCTATACATCTGAGGAGCCAGATAATGAAGGCTTCCCTTGTAATATGCCCAGTTCTAGTAATTTAGCTACGGACGCGTGGGTCACTCAGGAGGAAATTCAAAAGAGACTTGAACATGTAAAGGTAAACAAAGGTCCAGGGCCGGATGGGATTCATCCCAGGGTATTAAATGAGCTGAGCGCTGTGATTGCCAAACCTCTTCACATAATATTTCAGGATTCGTTGAGGTTTGGCATGGTGCCGAGAGACTGGCGGATTGCTAATGTGGTGCCGTTATTTAAAAAGGCATCTCGTTCTCAGCCTGAAAACTATAGGCCTGTTAGTCTGACATCAGTAGTAGGAAAGCTTCTGGAAGGGGTAATAAGGGATAGGATAGTTGAATACATTGCAGTTCACAATACTATTAGTTTGTGCCACATGGTTTTATGCGTAACAGATCTTGCCAGACTAATTTAGTTGCCTTTTATGAGGAGGTGAGCAGGAACCTTGATGCTGGAATGGCAGTTGATGTCATCTACTTAGATTTTGCTAAAGCGTTTGATACAGTACCGCACAGAAGGTTAATGATCAAATTGAGGAATATTGGCCTAGAACATAATATTTGTAATTGGATAGAGAACTGGCTGAAGGATAGAGTACAAAGAGTGGGGTAAATGGAACATTTTCTAATTGGACCAGTGTGGTTAGTGGAGTACCGCAGGGGTCAGTCCTTGGTCCTTTGCTGTTTAACTTGTTTATTAATGACCTGGAGGGGGGCATAGAGAGTACTGTTTCTATTTTTGCTGATGACACTAAATTGTGCAAAACTATAAGTTCCATGCAGGATGTGCCGCTTTGCAGAGCGATTTGACAAAATTGGAAAACTGGGCAGCAAACTGGAAAATGAGGTTCAATGTTGATAAGTGCAAAGTTATGCACTTTGGTAGAAATAATATAAACGCTAACTATCTACTGAATGGTAGTGTGTTGGGGGTATCCTTAATGGAGAAGGATCTGGGGGTTTTTGTAGATCACAAGTTGTCTAATTCCAGGCAGTGTCATTCTGTGGCTACTAAAGCAAATAAAGTGCTGTCTTGTATAAAAAAGGGCATTGACTCAAGGGATGAGAACATAATTTTGCCCCTTTATAGGTCCCTGGTAAGGCCTCACCTTGAGTATGCAGTGCAGTTTTGGGCTCCAGTCCTTAAAGGACAACTAAAGCCTAAAAATGAATATGGCTAGAAATGATTATCTATGTGTTTTGGGCCCTTGTATCAGCCCAATATCCCCAAAGCTCTATAGAAATAAAGATTCATGCCCCTGAAGATGCCCACAGTAGCTCTCCATCTTTTGCCTTGCCCAACTACTGCACATGCTCAGTCTGCTCTTGGCTGATGTCAGTGACCTGAGCTTAGGGATCGACTCACAATATTCTTCTTTCCCCTGCCTGCTTGGTCTGGTCACTATTAAACATGCATACTAGCTAACCAATCACAGTCCTGTCTGGCCGCTCTCTTAAAAACTAAAGGCCCTTTGAGCTTGGGGCGAGACTTTAGCTGAATCCTTAGTGCGGCTTTTCTTTCCCCCTTGTAATGATTCCAAATACTGAGCTGTGTAACAAATATAAGTTACAAAGGTTGGAAACAGAGGCAGAAGCTGTGACAAAAGTTTCAGTCACTTTGCTATTACCCAACAGCCCCTCTGGGAATAAACTTTCCCATTGGAAAGGTTTGTCTGTATGTAATACAGTGACTGTATATGCCCCTTACACTCCCCCCCATGGCTAAGGTACAGAATATTACTGGCTTTAGCACTGGGGCTTGCTTTTGTTTTTCTTTATTCTAATTTTTTTTGTTTTTGTATACAACCACACAACAGACCAATAACTTCTCTCAAAGTGTTTTTGAAGCAGTTGCATGGGGGTTTGTGTGCATTACACACGGGGAGAGGCCAAACTGTGCCAGTAGGTGTATAGGCAGAACAACATGATATGTACAGGGGAACCTCTGCACAAACACTATGTTCCTTCCCAGGATGCAAAGTGACTGACACTGAGCTCAGAGTTTGGGCTCTCACTATTATAAACAGGCTGTGTATGGAACCCCCAGGCTGCTCAGCAACCCTTTGCTTTGGTCAGTGTAATGCAAGTGTTAGAGAGAGTCATTTGTAGAAGGATAGAATTCAGAATGTGTTTATATTAGAAAAAGCCACAATTATCTTCTGAGCTGATATTTTGGGGGATGGGGATATGGGAATATTTGGGAGTCTGTTGGAAACAAGTTATGTCTAAATACTGAGCTAAAGCTTGTTTTTATTGATATCCTGTAATAAAATGTGTATAATTGGGCAGTGCTAGTTTATATGTACCTGTACCCATGATGCACCTGTGTCTCTGTGCCAATGGGATCATTTGTAGGTTCCACCTAGTTCTCTATGGAGGTTGAAGGAAAAAATATATACACAAGAGCATTAACCAATGAGAATGCTAATTAGATTCCCAGCACTATATCAGCCATTTTGATATTATCTTACATATAGAGATAATGATGGCATTTTCCCGTCATTATATGGCACAGGAATCAGACATGGGGATAAAGGGACAGACTTGTTCAGTGCTGGGAAACTGTGCTTAATGCTCCCAACTCCAATTGCAGGAACAGAGAACAGGGAGCCAGATTTATACAGATCAGCTGGGATTCTCATTGGAGGATTCCTTTGCATATTTATGCAGCCACTGGCTTTGTGCTGTTGTTTTGATAATTTACTACGTTCCCTAAGCTCCACCTCCCAACAGCAGCCCAGAGCAAACTGAGCATGTGCAGGAGCCAGATCTTATAGAAGATGGTATAACAAAGTAACAAGATGGCAGCCCCCTGTGGACAACTTTGAAAGCATAAATCATTATTTTAATTAGGCTTCTCAACCTCTGGGCTTGTGCAGTAAGTTCAGAATGTTTATGTTTATGTTCAGTATACAAAATACAGCATTTCTAATGATTTTCTATTTTTGACTTTAGTTGTCCTTTAACTGTTAGTCAGCTGGGATTTTTATTGGAGGATTATTGCTTGTGTGTGTAAACAGGGCAGGAAGGGTTGTGTTGTGTCCATGGCATATAGAATAACACACAGACAAGGAGCTGCTGGAGTAATTCTGTAATGCTCAACAGGAAGCTACTTGTAACTCCAGAACACGGTAAGGGTAGAAAAATAGCAGAGGAAACATAACAGCAGACATGAAGCCTTATACATAAGACTCTAGTCCTAGAACAGCATCAGCTGATTCAACAGGAAACGCAATAACTTTATCTCGTATTCAACAGGTTGGTGCAGAGCGGAAAGTGAAACTAAACTGAGAACAAAAATAATATAGAGACGGGGGGGGGGGGGGGAGAAGAACACAGGTTGGTGCAGAGCGGAAAGTGAAACTAAACTGAGAACAAAAATAATATAGAGACGGGGGGGGGGAGAAGAACAAGAAAGAAGTAGAAGAAGGAGCAGCTCTAGTGAAGGAGAAGCAGAGAATATCCCTTTCCTACCGAGGGACCCGCTAGGTGAGTCTTTAACCCCCTAAGGAATGGTTTCTGGGTGAGGCTTAGTGCCCAGGGGCCCCACAGTACCTTTATTAGTATCCCTCCTCATACAGCTTTGTGCTAATACCCAGAGCTGAGCCTTTGGTGCCTGCGACACAGGGAGAATTAGTGTTTTGCTCATAGATTTCATTATTTAACAAAGTAGTTATTACCGGGAATGGATTCTCTGAGTCCTGTGGTTTAATCACTTCCATTTCTATCTCTTTTTTTAACGTTTGGTGCTGGACTACAACTCCCACAATCCTCCAGTGTATGTTCTAGGGTTAAACCATGCTGGGGGTTGTTGTGCAGTAAGATCTGGGCACCCAGTAAGGAATCCCCTCCTGCCGGGGTAGTGTTTAACCCTTTAGAGCACACAGTACCAGCGACCAGATTGGTTTCATCCCTGTTATTCATACTACGCACATTGAAAAAAAATTTAAAGTACTGAATAAAGTTGGTATTTTTGGAACATTGTGGCTTTTAACTGCCAAGGGTTGATGGGAGTTGTAGATAAATAATAACTGAAGGGCCATAGGTTTTCCCCCAGGCTTTGCCACCGGTACTGATAGCCCTATTTATATGCCGCATAGACTGTGTGCCGTAGCCCCGGAGGGCCCCCTCTTGCCAGCGTCTGGTTGCCTTACCCAAAGTAAACATAAAGGGAATATTTATCAAACATTGAAAGGGGTGAACAAAATGCTTCCAAAGCCTAATAATAATTCATTTTAATTAACTTTATGTTTTTTAAAAATCAATTTGTCTGTATGGTACTAGAAATGCCATGGACATGGGGTGAGAATAATGGCAGGGGGGAAACAAACCACAATATGGGCAACCTTTGGCACATGCAGAGTTTATGTCCCCTGTAATCCTGTACTGGTTCTGCTGTTATCTCTCTCCTGCTGCCATGCTCTGGGCATCAGACTGGGGCAAGTTCTACTGCAAAGCCCCAGAGGCAGTCGCACTAGGGAGCCTAAATATGGGTCTGTTGAATATAGATTTAAGGGAACACTGAACCCAAACCATAAAGCTGTCCCACTGCACCCCCTAGTTCTCTATAAAAGTTGATGAAAAATGTAATTACACATGGAAACCAATTCACCAATGAGAATTCTACTGACCCAAAACTTAATTATAGATGCAAGAGAAGTGACCAATGAGAATTTACATATAGAGATAATTATGTTATTTTCCCTTCATTATATGGCACAGGAATCAGACATGGGGATAAAGGGACAGACTTACTACTACCCTTCTATACCTGCTATCCCACAGCCCCAGTCCCTTCCCAGAGGCTATTATCCCCCCACTGCTACTATAGGCACCATCTCTCCCCACTATACCTGCTATCCCACAGCCCCAGTCCCTTCCCAGAGGCTATTATCCCTACTGCTACTATAGGCACCATCTCTCCCTACTATACCTGCTATCCCACAGCCCCAGTCCCTTCCCAGAGGCTATTATCCCCCCACTGCTACTATAGGCACCATCTCTCCCTACTATACCTGCTATCCCACAGCCACAGTCCCTTCCCAGAGGCTATTATCCCCCCACTGCTACTATAGGCACCATCTCTCCCTACTATACCTGCTATCCCACAGCCCCAGTCCCTTCCCAGAGGCTATTATCCCACTGCTACTATAAGCACCATCTCTCCCTACTATACCTGCTATCCCACAGCCCCAGTCCCTTCCCAGAGGCTATTATCCCCCCACTGTTACTATAGGCACCCTCTCTCCCTACTATATCTGCTATCCCACAGCCCCAGTCCCTTCCCAGAGGCTATTATCCCCCCACTGCTACTATAGGCACCATCTCTCCCTACTATACCTGCTATCCCACAGCCCCAGTCCCTTCCCAGAGGCTATTATCCCCCCACTGCTACTATAGGCACAATCTCTCCCTACTATACCTGCTATCCCACAGCCACAGTCCCTTCCCAGAGGCTATTATCCCCCCACTGCTACTATAGGCACCATCTCTCCCTACTATACCTGCTATCCCACAGCCCCAGTCCCTTCCCAGAGGCTATTATCCCCCCACTGCTACTATAGGCACCATCTCTCCCTACTATACCTGCTATCCCACAGTCCCAGTCCCTTCCCAGAGGCTATTATCCCCCCACTGTTACTATAGGCACCATCTCTCCCTACTATACCTGCTATCCCACAGCCCCAGTCCCTTCCCAGAGGCTATTATCCCCCCACTGCTACTATAGGCACCATCTCTCCCTACTATACCTGCTATCCCACAGCCCCAGTCCCTTCCCAGAGGCTATTATCCCACTGCTACTATAAGCACCATCTCTCCCTACTATACCTGCTATCCCACAGCCCCAGTCCCTTCCCAGAGGCTATTATCCCCCCACTGTTACTATAGGCACCCTCTCTCCCTACTATATCTGCTATCCCACAGCCCCAGTCCCTTCCCAGAGGCTATTATCCCCCCACTGCTACTATGGGAACCATTTCACCCTACTGTACATTTTTCTATTTACAGAAAAGAAGACATTCCAGACTTCATTTCTTTAAGAAAGAGACAATGCAAGAAGACCAATATTAGCTGAAGAGCATCTACAGGAAAAAGTTTTCCTATGGTCAGGGAACTCAAGGCTGCGGCTTTTCAGTAGTCAGGAGAGTGTATATGAACAGTAAAAATATTGAGCTGCGGGTACTTAGCGGAATGGAGTCAGACCAAGGGGCGCCCCAGCTTTCAGCTGTTGGTAAGAGTATGAGAAACTTTCGGGAGTATTTTGACAATCTTAAACCTTAAGACATTAATAATAATATAATTTGGAAGCCAATGTGCAATGTGCAATGTTGTGTTTTGTTGTACTGATATTATTAACTACATTTATGGCACATTTTTATGTTTTTATGATAACTTGCAAAACAAAAATTGGAACAAGCCACTATGTAGTGTTTAGCTCAGGTAGGGTTGCCACCTTTCTGTGGCCCTACATCCAGGCGGGGATGCGATCCCAGTGGGTGGGGTTTGCTGTCATGAGCGCAGGGACATGACATCATGGGGGGGTGCGATCAGCCAATCACTCACCAATTTAGGAGAGTCTTGCCTGGTTTTCCAGGCCGGGCAGACAGTTTTGACCCAGACAGCCCTTCCAAAAACCAGGGTGTCTGGGTCAAAACTGGACAGGTCGAAACCCTAAGCACAGGCCCAATTCATTGCACTGATATTGAACAAGGGGGTGCACTGTCCCTTTAAGAAACAGATTCACTTTAATATTAATGTTTAGTAAGGTGTAGACTTTGTCATGCAACTCTTGTCTACTTTCATGATTTATTAATGTTCTCTGCAGAGCTTGTTAATGGAGTAACATAATAAAAGTCATGTTTCCGCTAGGCCTAGTAAGTCACAGCAGCCATTCAGCAGGTAGCACCTACTGGCTCCCTGTTTGGTTGCTAGTCATAGTTAGGGAAACACCCCAATCAATACATGCATTTTACCTTCTAATCTTATTTTTCATGCTACAGGAAATCAAGAAACAAGTGACGCTCCAGAATCCACATCTTTAGAGCCTGGTATTGAAGATGGTGAGATTCTCTTTTAGTTACATGATGTTGCACTGAATGCCAGATACAGAGAGTACAACTGATAGGTGCATTATCTCCATATAAAATAGCCGACTCAGTCAGCCAAAAACAAGGTGGTGATGCTCACTGGGAGACCAGATCTACCCCCTATAGGGAAAACAAAGCCCAGGGTTACAAGGTTCCTCCTATAGGCAAAATACACTATATAAATAATACATGAGATAATTAGAAAAACACCACTGGAACCCCACCAAACCAATTTCTCAAAGTGTGGGTGCCGCTACCCCTAGAGGGTCCAACATAGTTGAACGGAGGGAAAAGTCTGAAGACTAATGAGTAATGAGTATAAAATTTAAGATGCCAAGAAACCCAACCATAACCAGGTCCTACTGCACCCCATAGTTTTGCTGAAAATAGTAATTATAGATGCAAGAAAAATCACCTATAAGAATTCTACTGATCAAAAACCTCATTATGAATGCAAAAGAAGTGACCAATGAGAATGCTGATTCCCAGCACTGTGTCAGGCCCCTTGCTGGTACCTTACATATAGAGATAATTATGTCATTTTCCCGTCATTATATGGCACAGGAATCAGACATGGGGATAAAGGGACAGACTTGTTCAGTGCTGGGAAACTGTGCTTAATGCTCCCAACTCCAATTGCAGGAACAGAGAACAGGGAGCCAGATTTATACAGATCAGCTGGGATTCTCATTGGAGGATTCTTTTGCATTTCAATGCTGCCAATGGGGGCCCTAGAGAGCTGGGAAAGTTTTATTGTGCAATATTGCTTTAAGAATACAACAGTGGTGTTGTATAGATCCACTCTGGTCCCTGTCTATGTTTCAGATGAGGGGTGGGCATGCCCAACAGTCTGTACCAGAAGCACAGTAGGAGGAAGATAGACATTCACAGCCTTGCAGGCACACAAGGAAAGACAGGCTTCAGTTCCCTGTCAAAATTTCTGTAATTTGTGGGGGGGAATGACTTGTATGGATAACCTGCTGAGTTGTACATTTTCTTCATTAGAGCATCTACAGATATTGATAATAAAAAATTACATATTTTTCTCTTTTTTACAAAGGGGGTTGTTGTGACTATGTACAAAATGAAGCCCAGGCTAGGGGTCCTATTACAGGTAAGATAACAATCATTTTTCCTAGCTAACCAATCCTTATTAAGCACCCCCTTGTCATACTGTGGGTGTAGCATTATTACTGACAGATTGGGTTTTTCTGGAAAATCTTTGCATTTTAGCAGCATCTAGAGGCAGGATTTTACATGGTGTCTGGACATGGTGAGACAAAATCTGTAAACTTGCTGGCTGCATTTGTACATATGCATAATATATATACCCCACATGGAATGCTTGCCCACCAGAGAAATCAGCAGAAGCTGGGCTACCTGCCATGCCAGAGCGAGAAGGAGCAGGCAATGACAATCCCTCCATTCGGGGGTGGAGGGCACTTGTCCTAGGAGACCATCACCAACCGTGTCACACTTGTAGTTAAATCTAGGGCATAGCCCCCCACCCCTGGCAAGCATTCCTCCTCCAGCTGTGACAAAACAAACCTGATGCCCCTTTTCCCTCCTGCCACCACATCGATTAACCCTTCACTGCCCAAAATTATTTTCAATCCCCCAGCCTACCCCTTCATCCCTTTATTAATATGGACAAGGCCCCAGTCACGTAATTGATGCAATATTATTAACCGTTTTCAGGCTTCAGAAAGTTTGAACAAAATTCTGCCACAAAATTAACATTTTTGACAACTATACTTTTAAAATGATTCATATTATCATATTATTAATCAGAAAATGGGTTATTTGTGTGAAATCAGTTGTTACAGAAAACCTCATTTCCCTTGGGCATTGGATTGAATGGATATTCGCAGCTCTGCGTTATTATACTCCATCTTGGGTAAGTATCCTAAGCACTTTAGCAGTATCTGCTTTGGGTAGAAAGGCTACATCTAAACTGATAGCGGTACATTTTAGTGTCTCTCTGATAATGAGCAGTTTACAGGACATCTCAAGGTGAATATATGAGTACAAATGATATTACTTGTACACAACAACAGCATAAGCAGAAAAATACCCACAACAGTGCATACCCTTCCTACCCAGATAATTTTACAGCCTGGTTTATTGATAAACTCATAATCAGATCCCTCAATGGAGAATAATCTTTTAACCCAAAACTTTTTAGCTGCTCTGCAAATAAAGCTACACTATGAGCCTCTATCCTAGCTGGGCACAATGTTGTGTGGAGGGAGGGAGTAGTGTTGTTATCTATACCTTTCTTGCTTCTAACAACTTGAATTGTGAAAAAAATTGAATTCAAATGTTTATAAATCACCCCCATGTGTTTTACCCATTTAGCAGGTCTCAGAGCATGGGGGAGTCACTTTTATACATTATGCTATTGTAGCGGTTCAGAGAACCCTCCCCCTGTTCTGCCTGCGCCATCATCCAGCCCAGTTACAGGCAGGGGAACAACCTGATATTGAGCATCATCCCTTCATGGAACTGCAAGATTGTAATATGATATTTTCAGATTCTACTTTGAACAATACAGCTAAAGATATAGAGATATCATCAGGGTGTACAGGGGGGGGGGCTAATATAGGGAGCTCAGCATATTGTATGCTCCATTTGGGCCTGAAATGAGTCTCTACTACTCTGTTTTAACAAGTTTCAATAGGTAACCCATGTAAAGGGCAAGTAAACCACTGTGCATTTACTAAACGGAGCCAGAAATTATAGTTAAACCTGAGGGAGGGAATTACAGAAACTCTTTGCCCTAATAATACTTTTTTTTTTTAAAGTGTAGGGACCCATAGGGTTAAGCTCCCTATGGTGTTACCCCTTATCTTTTCCTTATCTGTGCTGTTATAGGGCAGAGCCCTCTACACTCAGATTACAGTTATTAGGCTACCCCCTATAGGTTTAGCCCAGGTTGACCCCTCCCCTTGTGCAGACTATATAGTGTCTTGCACAAGGAAGTGTCTTCCTCTTTGGCTGCTGATGTCTCAAGCCTTCACGTCACTGAGCCTGAGGCATTCGGCCCCAGTAAAGAGAACCTGATATTTGTAAGTCGGGGACAGTTGTGCCTTTTCAATAAACTTGTACTATAGTTAACTATAAAGAATCCTCTGGCGTCCATCTTTTGCTATTCGCACCACACACCTCAGCTAGTTGTAGTTCTACTACACCCTCGCTCCATCCTAATTCTCCCATATAGCGGAGGCTCACTCCTTTGTATTAAGTGTCGCATGTAACCCATGCTCTCCCTTATACTACTAGCCTGGATTTGTCCTTAAAAGGGCCAAGTAGGTGTTACAAAAGTGTTAATATTTCTTTTAGGGTTGACCTGCACTTTACTATCACTAAATGATCTTGAGTTTAACCCCCTTCCCCACCCTGTTGCTTGGCTGCAAGGAGCATGATTATCTATAATATAAAGGGTTTCCTGTTATTCAACTGCTTTCCTGAATCTGCTCCTTTCACTTTCCTTCTGACTATTTGCTGCAGCTGCTGGTTTAACCCCGTCAGTGCAACCATCCCTTTATGGGATTACAGTCTCTGCTACCGGTGTGAAAATAATGAGGAGTGTAGAAGGCATCCTATAGCTCCACTTGTGTGGCCACCTTTAGTCCAGTAATCCTCCTCATATATCCGTGACTTTTTGAGTAAACTTAAGGGATATTTTCCACTACCCCCAAACACATTATTAGCCACAATGGATGTCACATCTCTGTGTACTCTCATCCCCACTGACCAAGGCATTGAGGTTGTTCGTGTCAGCGGGGGCCTTCGGCACCCACGGGGAGGGTGAAGTCAGGATCAAGGAGGAAGGCCGCTTCCAGCGAGTCCGAGCGAAGTACAGATACAGGGTAATCCAAAAGCAAGGTCAGGTCCAGGCAAAGGTCACTTAAGGCAGGCAGCAAGGTTCAAGGTCAGGAACAGGCAATTAAACAGCAACAGGAAGGCAGATGAGACAAATAGAGACCCAGGAACACAATAGGTAAATTGAGCTATACTCGGGCATTGAACCTGGGTCTCTGGCGTCCTTTTAAGTTTGAATTTGGCGCCATAGCGCATGACGTCATCGCGCCGGCGTCCTTGCGCCCACGTGGAGCCCTGGGCGCCGCCATCTTGGATTCGCTGCGCCGGGAGGAAGGACGCCGCCGCACAGGAGCAGGTAGGGAGCGTCGCCGATCCATTACAGTACCCCCCCCCACGGGGGGCCACTGGACCACTAGGCCGAGGCTTCAGAGGAAATTGATCATGGAATGCCTTCACAAGACGAGGAGCATGTACATCAGAGTCTTTCTCCCAAGAGCATTCCTCAGGGCCGAATCCCTTCCATTGGATGAGGTATTGGAGTGATCCCCTGGAGAGCCTAGAATCTAGAATCTTCTCAACTTCGTACTCTTGCTGACCATCCACGAGGACGGCAGAAGGAGGGGACTGAGCAGAGGAGAAGTGATTGAGCACCACTGGTTTCAACAGGGAGATGTGGAACACGTTAGGAATCCGCATCTCTGGGGGAAGTTGTAGCCGGACTGCTACGGAATTGATCACCTCAGAGATGGAGAAGGGGCCCAGGAACTTGGGACCCAGTTTCGGAGATGGTACCTTCAAGCGGATGTTCCTGGAAGAAAGCCAGACTTTTTCACCAACCTTGTATGGAGGGGAAGGCTTTCTCCGACGATCAGCGAAGGTCTTGTGTACCAAGGAACTTTTTTCCAAATTAGACTTGGTGGCAGCCCAGATAACAGACATGTGAGCCGCCAGGTCATCTGCAGCGGGAACTTCGGAGAGAAGCAAATCTTGAGGGAAGGCCAAAGGATGTTGACCATACACCGACAAGAAAGGAGATCTTCCAGTGGAGGAGTGACTGGCATTGTTGTGAGCGAACTCTGCCCACGGGAGTAAATCCGACCAGTCGTCTTGGCAAAGGGAAACATGGTTTCGCAGAAACTGTTCAAGAGCTTGGTTTACACGCTCTGCTGCCCCATTGGTCTGAGGATGATAGGCCGAGGAGAACTGAAGAGATACTCCCAGAGACTTGCACAAGGAGCGCCAAAATCTGGAAACAAACTGGGACCCTCTATCGGAGACAATTTCCACAGGGAAACCATGTAAACGAAAGATATGCTGTATGAAGAGATGAGCCAGTTCTACAGCCGAGGGGAGTTTCCTCAAGGGTATGAAGTGTGCCATCTTGCTAAAGCGGTCTATCACTACCCAAATGACAGTGTTACCACAGGAGGGCGGCAGCTCCACAATAAAGTCCATACCCAAATGCGTCCATGGGCGAGAGGGTATTGGCAATGGATGCAGAAGACCGCAGGGTCGAGAGTGGCTGGCCTTAGTGGTGGCACATACTGTACAAGCTGCGACAAAGTCTCGGACATCCTTGCGGATGGTCGGCCACCAAACTAGGCGTCGAAGAAGCTCAAGAGTTTTTTCAGAACCCGGGTGGCCAGCTTGTTTGGAGCTATGAGTCTGCTGGAGAATAGGAAGGCGTAACTCGGGAGGTACAAATGCCATTCCTATGGGAGTATCGGAAGGAGCGGCAGACTGGCTTAGCAAAATTTGTTCAGCAAATTGGGGCAATACAGAGGCAATGATCCTGAAAGGAGGAATGATAGGCTCTTGCTCTATAGGTAGACGATCTTCGGGGGAGAAACTTCGAGACAGAGCGTCTGCCTTCCGATTCTTGGTCCCAGGACGATACGTCAGGACAAAATTGAAACGGGAGAAGAACAGCGACCACCTCGCCTGACGGGGATTCTGTCTCTTGAGAGACTGAAGAAATTCTAGGTTCTTATGATCAGTATAGATCGTGACCGGATGAGATGCTCCCTCTAAGAGGTGTCGCCATTCCTCGAGGGCGAGTTTGACAGCCAGGAGTTCACGATTCCCAATGTCGTAATTCTGCTCGGCGGAGGAAAACTTCTTGGAGAAGTATGCACATGGATGGAGCTTACCATCTGCAGAATGTCTCTGGGAAAGGATAGCACCTGCTCCTACATCAGAGGCGTCGACTTCAATAAAGAAGGGTAAATGAGGCTCAGGGTGTCGAAGAACAGAGGCCGAAATGAAGGCATCCTTCAGGGACTGGAAGGCTTCAAGGGCCACAGGAGGCCAACAATTGGGTCTCCCTCCTTTGCGGATGAGGGAAAGGATAGGAGCAATGCGGGAAGAAAAGCCTTTAATGAATTGGCGATAATAGTTCGCAAATCCTATAAACCTCTGGATTGCTTTAGTACTCTGGGGAAGTGGCCACTTCTGGATAGCAGATACTTTCGCAGGATCCATTTCGAAGCCCCTAGACGAGATAATGTAGCCCAGGAAGGAGATCTTTGGTACTTCGAAAGTGCATTTCTCCAACTTGGCGAAAAGGAAATTTTCTCTAAGGCGAGAAAGGGCTTCTTTGACTTGGGAGCGATGGGTCTCCAAATCTTGAGAGAAGATGAGGATGTCATCCAGGTACACGACAACAGACTTCCCCAGGAGGTCCCGAAAAATATCGTTAACGAACTCTTGGAAGACGGCTGGAGCGTTGCAGAGGCCGAAGGGCATCACGAGGTACTCGTAATGCCCATCACGGGTATTGAAAGCCATCTTCCACTCATCGCCCTCTCGGATCCTGATGAGATTATAGGCCCCACGGAGATCCAACTTAGAGAAAATCTTGGCCCCTTTAAGTTGGTCAAAAAGTTCAGAAATAAGGGGTAATGGATATCTGTTCTTAACAGTTATTTTATTGAGACCCCGGTAGTCAATACCGTCCTTCTTTTCGACAAAAAAGAAGCCAGCTCCTGCTGGGGAGGTAGAAGGACGGATAAATCCACGCTGGAGATTCTCAGAGATATACTCCTTCATGGCAGCCAT
This sequence comes from Xenopus tropicalis, assembly GCF_000004195.4. Lineage (NCBI taxonomy): Eukaryota > Metazoa > Chordata > Amphibia > Anura > Pipidae > Xenopus > Xenopus tropicalis. Next base: position 8,358,039 of record NC_030685.2, on the reverse strand, counting down.
CTCTGCAGGGGATAAAGGATAGGTCCGCCCACGGGGTGGCATGGTTCCAGGAAGGAGATCAATAGGGCAGTCATACCGCCGATGCGGGGGAAGAAACTCTGCTGACTTTTTACAAAAAACATCAGAGAAGTCCCTGTAGATGGAGGGTAGAGCTGAAAAACTCATAGAGGAGACTGTAACCCGCTGGAGTGGCTGAGGAATTAAACAATGTCTTTGGCAGTACTGACTCCAACGGGAGATTTGACCCGATGACCAGTCAATGGAGGGGTTATGGAGTCGTAGCCACGGCAACCCCAGCACAACAGGAGACGAAGGACATGGGATGATCAGGAATGACATCTTTTCCAGATGTAGTGCTCCAATCTGGACGGATAGTTCACCGGTGGTTAAAGTGATGGTGTCCGTGTAGAGAGGTCTGTCATCGATGGCGAAGACCCGAATAGAAGGAGTCACTGGAAAGAGGGAAATGCCAACCTTTTTTGCGAATGCCAAGTCCATAAAGTTTCCTGCAGCTCCGGAATCAAGGAAGGCTGAGACTGGAATTGCCTGGGAGGACAACCGGATCTGCACAGGAACATGAAATTGGTGAGATTGTTCCACTGACTTAGGAACAATACTACCAGCAAAAGAAACAACAGTCTTACTTGAAGCAGGAGTATTCCCCAGCTTGACAGGGCAGGAAACCGCTAAGTGGGATTGTCCGCCGCAGTACAGACATAGGCCGGAAAGGCGTCTCCGAAGCTTCTCTTGTGCAGATAGTCGAGCCTTCCCAAGTTGCATGGGTTCCTCCGAAGGGGAAGTGGTAAACTGCGGAGAAGACGGGGGTATCATAGGGTTCTGGAAGCGCAGAGCCAGGACTGGATGAGACTTTTTACTCCGCTCTTTATCAGCCTGATGTTCTTTAAGGCGAGTGTCCACCTTAATAGCGAGAGCAATCAAATCTTCAAGGGAGTCAGGTAGATCTCTGGATACCAGGTCATCCTTCAGACGGGACGATAGGCCTTGGTAGAAGACTGCCTTATACGCCTCCTCATTCCAGGAAGGTTCCGCCATGAGGGTTCTAAAGTCTATGGCATACTCACTGGCACTGAGACTGCCCTGGCGGATTTGCAGCAGGCGTGAAGAGGCAGTAGCGACCCGACCAGGGGCATCAAAGATGGTTCTGAACATCTGTAGAAATTCCTTCACATCAAATGTCAGGGGTGACTGGCTCTCCCAGAGAGAAGTTGCCCATTCCAGTGGTTTGCCCTCCAGACGAGACATAACGTAGCCCACCTTCGCTCGTTCACAGGAGAATTGGGAAGGTTGGAACTCAAACTGAATCTGGCATTGAGTCACGAATCCCCTGCAGGCCTGCGGATGGCCACTGTAGCGCGGAGGAGGAGGTATTCCTGGCTCACGAGCTGGCGACATTGCTGGCAGAGGAACCACCACAGCAGGAGGAATTTCCGCGACAGCGGGAGTAGCGGGCAAACGGGACAAAATGGAATCAAGTACTTGCCCAATTCTGACTTGCTGGGATTCATATGCCTCCATACGGGATGCCAGCCCGCGAAGGGCTCTTCCGACGTCCGGTACCGCTTCCTCGGGATCCATGGCCCGAGTATAATGTCAGCAGGGGCCTTCGGCACCCACGGGGAGGGTGAAGTCAGGATCAAGGAGGAAGGCCGCTTCCAGCGAGTCCGAGCGAAGTACAGATACAGGGTAATCCAAAAGCAAGGTCAGGTCCAGGCAAAGGTCACTTAAGGCAGGCAGCAAGGTTCAAGGTCAGGAACAGGCAAATAAACAGCAACAGGAAGGCAGATGAGACAAATAGAGACCCAGGAACACAATAGGTAAATTGAGCTATACTCGGGCATTGAACCTGGGTCTCTGGCGTCCTTTTAAGTTTGAATTTGGCGCCATAGCGCGTGACGTCATCGCGCCGGCGTCCTTGCGCCCACGTGGAGCCCTGGGCACCGCCATCTTGGATTCGCTGCGCCGTGAGGAAGGACGCCGCCGCACAGGAGCAGGTAGGGAGCGTCGCCGATCCATTACAGTTCGCAGCTCATTGATACAAAACATTGACCGTGCTCGACCGAAAACAGAATTTCTCATCACCTTGTTGGAATTGTGTTTGAAATCGAACTACTTTAAATTTGCTCTGCTACTACCTATAACTGAGTGGGACAAGTATGGGCTCAAATGTTGCCCCTGCATTCGCTAACTTATATATGAACAATACCACATTTATTCTGTCTTCAGCAAACACATTTATAGATTGTGGCGCTTTATAGACGACCTGATCATACTTTGGGCAGGGACTATGGAACAGTTTCACAGCTAAATGCCCCACACTCGCCCATACGCTTCACGGCAAACTGTAACACCATGGACTTGTCTTTTCTAGACCTCCATCTTACCGTCACAGGTACCAATGTAAGCACAAAAACACACGAAATCCATGGATAGAAATACCTTACTTCACTACAGATCCTGTCACCCCCCCCCCCACATCTGTTGCGAAGCATCAGCTATTCACAAATGCTAAGGATGGTCCGGAACAACTCAGACCGTACCACACTCGAGATCCAATTAGACGAGCTAGTGGAACGCTTCTCACAATGGGGATATCAATTACATGAACGACTGAATAGCAGAGAAAAGGCAATGCTACCCTCCCAGGACTCACTCCTTAAAAATATTGAGAAACCGACCAGATGTGAACGAAAAGAACAACTACGTTCCAAACCACCTACTGTATACTCCTTCTACTGAAAAGGTTAGAAATGCCATCTACAACCACTGGTCAGTAGTACAAACCCCTGTGTTCAAGGAGCCACCACGGATAGCCTACAAGAGAGGACAGAACCTAAGGGACTTACTGGTTAAAAATGACCCCACTCACTGTTACCAGTGCCCTCCACCTGGCTACTATCTTCAAAGGCCCTACTTTCCATCATCCCCACTCGGGTAAAGTTATCCAAATTAAACACAGGGTCACATGTACCTCCAAATTTATTATTTACATGATTAAATGCCCATGTGGACTGATGTACGACCATCACCAATTTCAGAGACAGAATGGCTAATCATCGCTCGGCTATAAGGACTGCACTTTCCACCGGCAAGGGTGATACACCAGTGGCTAAATATTTTTTGGAATATAAACATACACTAGCATGAGGAGTATGATTATTGACTATGTTCCTGAACCCCCCAGAGGAGGAAACCGTGAGAGACTGCTACTTCAGACTGAATTAAAATGGATCCATAGATTGGATACCATCAGCCCACTGGGACTGAATGAACTTGAACATGTAAAGGTAAACAAAGGTCAAGGGCCAGATGGGATTCATCCCAGGGTATTAAACGAGCTGAGCGCTGTGATTGCCAAGCCTCTTCACATAATTTTTCAGGATTCGTTGAAGTTTGGCATGGTGCCGAGAGACTGGCGGATTACTAATGTGGTGCCATTATTTAAAAAGGGATCCCGTTCTCAGCCTGAAAACTATAGGCCTGTTAGTCTGACATCAGTAGTAGGAAAGCTTCTGGAAGGGGTAATAAGGGATAGGATAGTTGAATACATTGCAGTTCACAATACTATTAGTTTGTGCCACATGGTTTTATGCGTAACAGATCTTGCCAGACTAATTTAGTCGCCTTTTATGAGGAGGTGAGCAGGAACCTTGATGCTGGAATGGCAGTTGATGTCATCTACTTAGATTTTGCTAAAGCGTTTGATACAGTACCGCACAGAAGGTTAATGATCAAATTGAGGAATATTGGCCTAGAACATAATTTTTGTAATTGGATAGAGAACTGGCTGAAGGATAGAGTACAAAGAGTGGTTGTAAATGGAACATTTTCTAATTGGGCCAGTGTGGTTAGTGGAGTACCGCAGGGGTCAGTCCTTGGGCCTTTGCTTTTTAACTTGTTTATTAATGACCTGGAGGTGGGCATAGAGAGTACTGTGTCTATTTTTGCTGATGACACTAAATTGTGCAAAACTATAAGTTCCATGCAGGATGCTGCCGCTTTGCAGAGCGATTTGACAAAATTGGAAAACTGGGCAGCAAACTGGAAAATGAGGTTCAATGTTGATAAGTGCAAAGTTATGCACTTTGGTAGGAATAATATAAACGCAAACTATCTACTGAATGGTAGTGTGTTGGGGGTTTCATTAATGGAGAAGGATCTAGGGGTTTTTGTTGATAACAAGTTGTCTAATGCCAGGCAGTGTCATTCTGTGGCTACTAAAGCAAATAAAGTGCTGTCTTGTATAAAAAAGGGCATTGACTCAAGGGATGAGAACATATTTTTGCCTCTTTATAGGTCCCTGGTAAGGCCTCACCTTGAGTATGCAGTGCAGTTTTGGGCTCCAGTCCTTAAGAAGGATATTAATGAGCTGGAGAGAGTGCAGAGACGTGCAACTAAACTGGTAAAGGGGATGGAAGGGTTAAACTATGAGGTGAGACTGTCGAGGTTGGGGTTGTTTTCTCTGGAAAAGAGGCGCTTGCGAGGGGACATGATTACTCTGTACAAGTACATTAGAGGGGGATTATAGGCAGTTGGGGGATGTTCTTTTTTCCCATAAAAACAATCAACGCACCAGAGGTCACCCCTTTAGATTAGAGGAACAGAGCTTCCATTTGAAGCAGCGTAGGGGGTTTTTCACGGTGAGGGCAGTGAGGTTGGGGAATGCCCTTCCTAGTGATGGGGTAATGGCAGACTCTGTTAATGCCTATAAGAGGGGCCTGGATGAGTTTTTGAACAAGCAGAATATCCAAGGCTATTGTGATACTAATATCTACAGTTAGTACTAGTGGTTGTATATATAGTGTATGTATGTGAGTGTATAGATTGGTAGGTGTGGGTTGTGTGTGCTGGGTTTACTCGGATGGGTTGAACTTGATGGACAATGGTCTTTTTTCAACCCTATGTAACTATGTAACTATGTAACTAAGCTCCTATGCTCCTTTCTACTAATATCTGACTTATTTACCCTTGCATCCATACTAGCAACTGAGAACATCTCTATACTACCGTTATTGGTTCATTGGTCTTGATTTACCCTGTGAAATATTTTCCCACAATTGGTGATTTCCATGAACCCGGTGCTGCTTTATATATGATACACCATATGTTCCACTTGTAGCTACCTAGTAAACATCGTACCCAGAATAATTGTACCTTCACTCTTTACAATATATGAAGTATCCTGGCATTTTAACCTTAAGTTCAGTTGCTAAAGCCCATGGCACTGTGATACATGTTAGCGTTGCTATAACAACATGTTTCCCACCAAGTCCTGTAACTCCTCATTTGCTCTATAACCAGGGTCGGACTGGCCCAGACCCGACCCTTACCTGCACTCCCCCTGCCCGACCGCTCCTGCCCTGGCTCGTTAAATTACGCACTTTCGGGGGAGGACGTTGGGTGAGGGGCCCTGCGAGGGGAGTCAGGGGGGCCCCTGCAAGGGGGGGAGGAGGGAATTAGGGGACACGGCCGACGGGGGCACCTGCAGGGCCCCTTGGGCGGAAGCCCAGTGGGCCCTTCACCCCCCAGTCCGACCCTGTCTATAACAGACCTTTGCTGTATGCAACACACACTAAACTTACAACTTCTGTTGTAATATAACATAATATCCTGGGCACAAGCCTTCTTGACAATAATTAAATAATAAGTCCGCAAAAAGAGACAAAAAAATTAAAAATATAAATCTTTATTCTAATCCATTAAAAAATCATACCCCATGTATGCAGCCTAACGCGTTTCATGCTAATCCAGCACTTAATCATAGGCTCACCAACATTTATTTGCACATCTATATATACATGGTAAAACATCCACCCACTTTAATTTAAGACCAATCAATGTAGAGTAGGCTCCAACCCCCACCACTACAGACAATTCAATCTATTAACTCCATCAAATACAGACATAGTTAAAGAGAGGTTTAAAAAATACATAACACGGGGTTATAGAGTAAAAATACAATTGTTTCAGAGTAAGTCATATCTTTTCACACAAAGCAAGTAACATCAAAAGTAAAATCCAAACCTAAAGGGATACGTGTATATAAATAAAAAATCCAGTAAACTTCTCGCTGACGGAGAAGAGTAAGGGTATCTCCTCCTCTCCTACCAGTCTTTACCTGTTCTATCACTTGTACTGAAAAGAACTTTTTATCACTATTATTGCACTCTGCAAAGTGTCTAGCGACATTGCTCTTAAATGCATATTTAGTATTACAAATCTGACTAATATGTTCTCTTACTCTGTCTTTACAAGCCTTCTTGACATTCTTAAGGTGGCCATACACGTGAAGACCCGCTTGCTTGGGTGGGCGATATCGGGGAAAATGTAGGCTTATTCGAGGCCAAATTATATTGGCGGCAATATTGGCGGCAATTGGCCCAATTTCTGGCCAGATAGCGGTCAGGTATGGCCATCGTTTCTGCCCCTACTCGGCCAATAAGCTGCTGAATCAGTCTAAGGGACCCATATCGGCAGCTACAATCGGCCCGTGTATGGCCGCCTTAAAGGAGACATATTGGATAAATGGGGAAACCCCTAACCCTGTAGGTAATTATGAATAATACCCGGTGCTGGTTTCCCTTTGGGCTAAACATTAACCCTATCTGTAACAATGGCCCCTTTATTGGAGCTCCCTATAGATCCTCTCAGGTCCCTGTCTGGTTTTCAAATGAGGGGTGGGCGTGTCCTAACGGTCCCTGCCAGAAGCACAGTAGGAGGGGGAGAGCCAATCACAGCCCTGCAGTCACACAAGCACAGACAGGCTTCAGTTCCCTATCAGGTCAGCCTAGCTGCTGATTGGTTTCTATCCTACAGTGCAGGGTACGGAGGGCCGCCGGCTCCCCAGCTCATCCAGAGAATTCCAGCAGCAGGAAGTGGAACAGATGGGCGGGGCTAGTGGGGTTTTGGGGGAATTTCTCAATAAATCAGTCAGAAACACAACTTTAAGCACAATCCTTCTATATCTAGAGGAGTATAATTCCCTGGCACATTATTCACTATATATTATAAGGAACTCCTCGGGGACTTATAATATCCCTATATGTTACAATAGGGGGCACTTTATTCACTATATATTATAAGGAACTCCTCGGGGGCTTATAATATCCCTATATGTTATAATAGGGGGCACTTTTTTCACTATATATTATAGGGAACTCCTCGGAGACTTATAATATCCCTATATGTTACAATAGGGGGCACTTTATTCACTATATATTATAAGGAACTCCTCTGTGACTTATAATATCCCTATATGTTACAATAGGGGGTACATTATTCACTATATATTACAAGGAACTCCTCGGGGACTTATAATATCCCTATATGTTACAATAGGGGGTACTTTATTCACTATATATTATAAGGAACTCCTCTGTGACTTATAATATCCCTATATGTTACAATAGGGGGTACATTATTCACTATATATTACAAGGAACTCCTCTGGGGCTTATAATATCCCTATATGTTACAATAGGGGGTACTTTATTCACTATATATTATAAGGAACTCCTCGGGGGCTTATAATATCCCTATATGTTACAATAGGGGGCACTTTATTCACTATATATTATAAGGAACCCCTCGGGGGCTTATAATATCCCTATATGTTACAATAGGGGGCACTTTATTCACTATATATTATAAGGAACTTCTTAGTGACTTATAATATCCGTATGTTTTAAAATAGGGATTACATTATTCACTATATATATATATATATATAGTACTCTCTTACCCAGAATGGGCCTTCGCTAAGTGGAAGGTGAGGGTGTTGTGCAACTACACCTCTCTTGCTGCTATACAGAAAAATAAAAACAGAGGGCGCCAGAGGTTCTTGCAAACAACAAAATAATAAGTGTTTATTGAACACCCACAGGGTTACTCACAATACAGCTCTCAGCAGCTACACCTGCCCCTATCTAATGCCTCATTCACGGGGCCCTGTTCCCTGACTTTAACTGGGCCCCTGCCCTGGGCTCACAGCACCCATACACCCTGTTCCTCAGGTGGAAGCAAACAGAAAGGTGCTGCCCCTTTCCCAGCACTATACCAAAGTAAGGCAGGAAGTGGTCACCATACCTCCTAACCAATAGCATTCATATGTTAATGAACTCACTTAGATACATTCCCTGCCCAGCAACTAAGGGAACTGAACCTGTAGGGATTTAAAACCATAGGGGCCATTTAACCCCATGGGTCCCTACATATATATATATATCTATAATGCACAAGAGCAAAGAATATTTTGTAAATTGTATCCTTTAAAATGGAGCTTAGTGATGTCATTGGTTATAATCGGAGTTTAGTGATGTCATTTCTGTCACATGACTCACTAAAACTTGTATATTATAATAAATAAAGTACCTCCTGTTATAAAATATGAGGGTATTAGAAGCCACCTTGGAGTTCCATGTCCTGTATAAAAGCACAAGGCTGGTACAACAGGGGGTACCTTGTTCACTATATAATACACAAGAGTCATGAATATGCTGTAAATTATAGTCTTATAATCAGTGCTTAGTGATGTCACCAGTTATAACTGGTGATGTCATTTCTGTCACATGACTCACTGGAACATGTGTATTGTAATAAATATAGTACCCCCTGTTGAAAAATATGAGGATATTATAAGTCACCTGTATAAAAGCATACGATCATGGAACTCCTTGGTGACTTAGAATATCCTTATGTTTTATAAAAAGGGGGTACTTTATTCACTATATATATAATTTAATGCTTTATTTAGATACCATCACATACTCACACAGTACATATATACAAACCGGATTCCAAAAAAAGTTGGGACACTAAACAAATTGTGAATAAAAACTGAATGCAATGATGTGGAGGAGCCAACTTCTAATATTTTATTCAGAATAGAACATAAATCATGGAACAAAAGTTTAAACTGAGAAAATGTACCATTTTAAGGGAGAAATATGTTGATTCAGAATTTCATGGTGTCAACAAATCCCAAAAAAGTTGGGACTAGGCCATTTTCACCACTGTGTGGCATCTCCCCTTCTTCTTACAACACTTAACAGACGTCTGGGGACCGAGGAGACCAGTTTCTCAAGTTTAGGAATAGGAATGCTCTCCCATTCTTGTCTAATACAGGCCTCTAACTGTTCAATCGTCTTGGGCCTTCTTTGTCGCACCTTCCTCTTTATGATGCGCCAAATGTTCTCTATAGGTGAAAGATCTGGACTGCAGACTGGCCATTTCAGTACCCGGATCCTTCTCCTACGCAGCCATGATGTTGTGATTGATGCAGAATGTGGTCTGGCATTATCTTGTTGAAAAATGCAGGGTCTTCCCTGAAAGAGATGACGTCTGGATGGGAGCATATGTTGTTCTAGAACCTGAATATATTTTTCTGCATTGATGCTGCCTTTCCAGACATGCAAGCTGCCCATGCCACACGCACTCATGCAACCCCATACCATCAGAGATGCAGGCTTCTGAACTGAGCGTTGATAACAACTTGGGTTGTCCTTGTCCTCTTTGGTCCGGATGACATGGCGTCCCAGATTTCCAAAAAGAACTTCGAATCGTGATTCGTCTGACCACAGAACAGTCTTCCATTTTGCCACACTCCATTTTAAATGATCCCTGGCCCAGTGAAAACACCTGAGCTTGTGGATCTTGCTTAGAAATGGCTTCTTCTTTTCACTGTAGAGTTTCAGCTGGCAACGGCGGATGGCACGGTGGATTGTGTTCACTGACAATGGTTTCTGGAAGTATTCCTGAGCCCATTCTGTGATTTCCTTTACAGTAGCATTCCTGTTTATGGTGCAGTGTCGTTTAAGGGCCCGGAGATCACGGGCATCCCGTATGGTTTTACGGCCTTGACCCTTACGCACAGAGATTGTTCCAGATTCTCTGAATCTTCGGATGATGTTATGCACAGTTGATGATGATAGATGCAAAATCTTTCTCTGGGTAACACCTTTCTGATATTGCTCCACTCTCTTTCTGCGCAACATTGTGGGAATTGGTGATCCTCTACCCATCTTGGCTTCTGAGAGACACTGCCACTCTGAGAAGCTCTTTTTATACCCAATCATGTTGCCAATTGACCTAATTAGTGTTATTTAGTCTTCCAGCTCTTCGTTATGCTCAATTTTACTTTTTCCAGCCTCTTATTGCTACTTGTCCCAACTTTTTTGGGATTTGTTGACACCATGAAATTCTGAATCAACATATTTTTCCCTTAAAATGGTACATTTTCTCAGTTTAAACTTTTGTTCCGTGATTTATGTTCTATTCTGAATAAAATATTAGAAGTTGGCACCTCCACATCATTGCGTTAAGTTTTTATTCACAATTTGTTTAGTGTCCCAACTTTTTTGGAATCCGGTTTGTATAATCACACATATCCAAGTCACAGCACCAAGTTATTTTACTTGAATTTTACTGCTCTGTAAGTTGGGGCTGTGTGGGGGTTTCATGTGTTTGTGTTACTTTTACTTTCACATTCCCTATATATAAAGGCACCGTCTCTCTCAGCTCTGCGTCTATTCACCTCGGGGCACAGAGTCCGGTTACTGGGAAGGAAAATGGATGAAATCACTCGATTGACAGATTCAATTAAAAACCTCAACCTGACTGACTGCACCACAAAGAACCAGGGCTACGACCGGGTCCTCCTCCAGCTCTTTGGGTTTTTGGGACACGGCAAATCCTCCTTCATCAACACCTGCAAGTACGTCTTGGAAGATGGCGAGTACCAGAACTATACAGACTCCAAAAATTCAGAAGGCGGCGACACTAAAACCAGAGTAACGTTTCCGCTGACCGACACCCTGACGCTGGTGGACAACCGCGGCTGCTCAGCGATGAACGATTATGAGACGGCAGAAATATTTGCTCAGCTTGGTAAGTCCATGGCTGAATCTATACATTATACACAGGCTATAGGCACAGCCGTTTTGGACAAAGCGGAACGTCTACTGCCAGTTTTTGAACATTTTGCACTGTTTCACTTTAGGGGCTTTTCCTCAGGGGGTACTTTTAGTTTACCCAGGAAAACTATATATTGTTTTTTCAGGACAACCTAAGCTTTCAAAATATGGTGGAAGTTTTGTGTAACAAGATATGGGCTTCTAAATTTCTAAAAAATGTAAAAAATATTATTTTCCATAATATAAACACACATACCAGAAACGAAAATTATTTTATGCGTGAAAATACAACTGATTTGGAAAGTCCCATGTCTCTTGAATGTGCCAATACCAAATATATATAGTTTTATGGAGATTTCTCACTTGTATAGGTCACAAACTCCCAGCAGTACCCTACCAAATTCCCAAAGCACTGCTCCAGAAAGCTGCATACTTTAGATTTCAAAGCCAAAAATTCCACTAACAGAAGGATTATCCCCAAAAAATATACATTTTTAGAAACAACAGATTCTGGGGAATACAGAATAGGTAGAACTGTCTGTCTACTCCAAACTACCAAGTTACAATGCTTTCCTAAAGTTATTGGTTTTTATCAAAATTTGTGAAATTTCTTAAAAATCGCTTCAAAGCTTCCAGTCTATAGTATCTTATCTCCTACAGATCATAAAGTAACCAAATAAAACCCCCTAAATATGAACGCCAGGGGTCCCCTGAACAGTTTGATGCCCAATATGTATAGGTTTACTTAAGTATGTGGCATGTAGGGGCCCCAATGGGAACATACCCCCATATGTACTATCATTTCTGTCATTTCAGCTTCTGCAAAATCAACACATTTACATCATTATATGGATAAAAGCTAGTAAAAAGTACATTCACCCCAGAAAGTCATGTATTTTTGGAAAGTACATATTTCCTGAAATCTAAAATGGGTACCCATGTCTTTCTACTCCAAAGTACCAAGCCGCAAAGGTTTCCCAAGTTTGCCGATTTTTATGACATTTCCAATAATCACCTCAAAACTTCCAACATGCAGCATCTTATTTTCTATAGGTCATTAGGCACCAAGATAAAACACCCTAAATATAAACCCCAGAGGTCTACTGAACAGTTTGATGCCCACTGTACATAGGTTTATCAAAGCACATGGCACATAGAGACCCCAAAATATACCTTGTGCACACTAATTTCATGGCTTACCTTTACCTAATTCATAAACACTTGGCAGTTTTATGTGGGATAGAAACTGCAGAAATGTAGGGTGTCCCCTGAAAACCATATATTTTTGGAAAGTATACATTCTGACAAATCCAACATAGGTAAAGAGTCCTTTCTACACCAAAGTACCAATCTGCAGAGCTTTCCTAAAGTTAGTGGTTTTTATGATATTTCAGAAAATCGCCTAAAAATGTTGCAGTTTGCCTCATTTATCTCACACAATTCCTTGCATACAAAGGCAAATCACCCCAAATAGGAACGCCAGGGGTCTACTGAACAGTTTGATGCCCTATAGGCATAGATTTACCAAACTATGTGGCGTACAGGAGCACCCAAATAAAAATAGTGCATTTGAATTTTCACATATGACGCTCCGGCTCGTGCAGTTTTTGCAGCCGGTATATGTATGTGCCATAAGACCCCTTACAGTATGGAAACCCTAGAAAACCATACATTTTCCGAAAGTACACATTCTGACAAAACAAAAATGGGTAAATACATCTTTCTACTGCAAACTACCAAACTACAAAGCTATGCTAAACAGAACGGTTTTTATGACATTTCTGAAAATTGGCACAAAGCTTGCATTTTACCTCATTATGTACCCCCACAACTTGTAGCGTATCAACATAAAACACACTTAATATGAACACCAGGGGTCTACTGAACAGTTTGATGCCCAATATGTATAGATATACCAAACTATGCGGAGTACAGGGGCACCCAAATAAAAATAGTGCATATGAATTTTCACATAAGACGCTCCGGCTCGTGCAGTTTTTGCACCCGGTATGTGTATTATGTGGCATAAGACCCCCTAACAGTATGGAGACCCTAGAAAACCATACATTTCCTGAAAGTACACATTCTGACAAAACAAAAATGGGTAAATACATATTTCTACTGCAAACTACAAAGCTATGCTAAACAGAACAGTTTTTATAACTTTTCTGAAAGTTACAAAGCTTGCATTTTGCCCCATTATGTACCCCCACATTTCATAACGTACCAACATAAAACACTCTAAATATGAACGCCAGGGGTCTACTGAACAGTTTGATGCCCAATATGTATAGATTTACCTAAGTATGTGGCGTACAGAGGAAGCCAAATTGAAATTGAATTGAAATTGAGACAAAATGTCCATGTGCAAAGACAAGTAAAAAAGAACAATGTGAAATGCAATAAAATTGCTAAAATAAAAAAAAACAAAAATCAATGGTGTTTTTTTCCTAGTGATATCTGCAGTCAGAATCACAGTTTGAGTATTTTGGCTTGGGCAAATTAGTTTTACAAACAAAGTCAAGCGAACAACAACTATGCATAACTGAAAATGCAATAAAATAACTAAAAATGCACTAAAATCACAGAAAATGTAAAAAAAAAAAAAAAAAGACCTATAAGAATCTAAGTTGACATTGTATGTCATTGATATTATGGTCTTGGTTATCTTTATAATAAAATACAGGTATGGGATCCCTTATCCGGAAACCCGTTATCCAGAAAGCTCCGAATTATGGAAAGCCTGTCTCCCATAGACTCTATTTTAACCAAATAATTCAGAATTTTAAAACTGATTTCCTTTTGCTCTGTAATAATAAAACTGCACGTTGTAATTGATCCCAACTAAGATATAATTACCCCTTATTGGGGGCAGAACAGCCCTATTGGGTTTATTTCATGGTTAAATGATTCCCTTTTCTCTGTAATAATACAACAGTACCTGTACTTGATCCCAACTAAGATATAATTACCCCTTATTGGGGCAGAACAGCCCTATTGGGTTTATTTCATGGTTAAATGATTCCCTTTTCTCTGTAATAATAAAACAGTACCTGTAATTGATCCTAACTAAGATATAATTACCCCTTATTGGGGCAGAACAGCCCTATTGGGTTTATTTAATGGTTAAATGATTCCCTTTTCCCTGTAATAATAAAACAGTACCTGTACTTGATCCCAACTAAGATATAATTACCCCTTATTGGGGGCAGAACAGCCCTATTGGGTTTATTTAATGGTTAAATGATTCCCTTTTCTCTGTAATAATAAAACAGTACCTGTACTTGATCCCAACTAAGATATAATTACCCCTTATTGGGGGCAAAACAATCCTATTGGGTTTAATTAATGCTTTATTGATTTTGTTGTAGACTTAAGATATGGAGATCCAAATTACAGAAAGACCCCTTATCCGGAATACCCTTGGTCCCGAGCATTCTGGATAATGGGTCCTATACCTGTATATTAAAAGGCTTATTAAATAACATATGTTGGGTAATATGCTGAATATGATAAAGCTCAAAACTAAATAACTATTTTCTTTGATGTGTTTTGTTTCCAGCCAACTTGTTGCCCCTGGATAAGGGAGTAAATTGGAGCAAAGGATTTGGGCTCACAGAAAGAATTATAGAGGCTGAGGCAGATGTAAAATCATCTGACTTTATCTACCCCATCTTTGTGTTCAGGTAATTAGCCTTTCTATTATAAGGATTACGGTACCATTCTGTTCTGGGCCCTCTAGGCGAACTCATGTTAGAGAAGAACTAAACACCTTAATAAATGTAAATTATTAATTGCTATTTTGAGCAGTTTCTATGCTGTAAGTATTGTTGCAGGGGGTTAAATCCCCAACACCGCGGCTCCTCCTTACAGAACTCTCAGCCTTTACATCTAAACAAGTGAGGGGGAAAACCCAGAGCAGGGAAACATCTGGAGACACCGCCTTCCTCAGTGACTTAACCCGTTAGCAACCATCTGACTACATCGAACCCTGGAAACAATCCTCCAGCCAAGATGCCAATTCCCACAGTGCTTTGCATGTTCTGCCATTAAAGGGACACTAAACCCTGCTGCACTGCGCTGCTCAACCAAACGTTACTCAGCTGTTGCTGGACTACAAATCCCAGAATAATGTAACATATAATGAAGGGTGAGGCATGCTGGGAGCTGTAGTCCAGCAACATCAGGGCTGTATTCTTAAAGCAATATTGCACAATAAAACTTTCCCAGCTCTCTAGGGCCCCCATTGGCAGCATTGAAATGCAAAAGAATCCTCCAATGAGAATCCCAGCTGATCTGTATAAATCTGGCTCCCTGTTCTCTGTTCCTGCAATTGGAGTTGGGAGCATTAAGCACAGTTTCCCAGCACTGAACAAGTCTGTCCCTTTATCCCCATGTCTGATTCCTGTGCCATATAATGAAGGGAGAAATTACATAATTATCTCTATCCTAAGATCTCTCACTGTAAATCTGCAAAAAATAATCTTTCTTGCTGCTATTGGTTGTTAAAATAATAATAATTATCCAAGCAAATGGGGGAGGAGTAACATCACTTGACTTTTTCCTCACTAATTTCCCTTGCACGGTCCCTTGATGTCCAGTGTAAAGCAAGGACTGCCCAACGAGGAGATGCCAATGATAAAAGAGCTGCTTGAAACGGCCAGAGACCTGACAGGTACAGTATAGTGTGGGTTATATTTCTCATCTGCTGCAAAGAGTATAACACTTTAATTTACTGTTTTGCCCTAGTTTTCAAGACATTACCAAATACTATACTACTGATATAATAAATTTGATACAACAGTGCCTCCTGCTGTTTGGTTTAGCTAGATGACCAGCTATCAGAAACTTAAGCTAAGAAGCATCCCCCGGTGTTGTGCTGCTCTTTAAACGTGATTCTTTTAAAGGAGAAGGAAAGGTAAAAACTCAGTAAGCTTTATCAGAAAGGTCTATGTAAATACAGCCATAAGCACTCACAGAACTGCTGAGTCCTCTATCAAAAGAAACACAGGATTTCTTGTCTCCTTTTTTGTAAACATATTCTTCTGTGTCAGACTTCCTGCTCTCAAAAAAATTCTTTCATAGCATGGGCACAAGACTACTCTGTTTACTCCTCTCTCCCTCTCCCCCCCTTTTCGTCCTCCCATCAGAATTCACTCCCCCTCAAATCAGAATATAGTACCAGCTAGAGCTGCAGAACAGACCAAGTTTAAATGGCAGCTGCTATCTTAAACTGACAGATTAAGCTTCTAGGGCTGCTTACTCAGGTATGGTAATGGATTGCACTAATCTATTGACAATAAAATGCCTTTCATTGTCCTTTAAACTTGACTTGACCTACTGTACAGACATAGGGGCCAAAGAGTAATCAGCACCGTACTTGTGCAAGTCAGCAGCTATGTTAGTAAATAAACCCTATGTGCCCTAGGTGTTGCTACATAACAATCATTTGCTCTTTGCAGAAATCTTTCCTATTGTGGTTCTAACCCATAAGACCAGTGGGAATCTGAGAGAAATGAAGGATAAGTTTAAAAACATGGGGGCGGAGCAAATCTTTGCCCTTGAAAATTTCACCCCAGAAGATTGCATCAAAACCAAAGGGAGGCACGAGGAGGTGCTGAAGTTCTTCTGCGAAATTATCAAAGATATAGAGTTTTGCTTGGAGAGAATGGGGGATCCAGAGAAAAACAGACAAGGAAGGAAGAAAAAGGTGCTCAAGTTCATTCATGAGAGGGAAGTAAAGAATAAAGATCAGGAGTTGCAAAGGCAGCAAATGCAGCTCAAGCTCATGAGAGGGAAATGAAGAAGAAAGAGGAGGAGCTGGAAAGGCAGCGAATGCAAGAAATGCAGTGAATGCGAGAAAAGACGCTGCAGAAAGATAAGGAAGGATGTACTGTATCATAAACCTGATGGAGTGTTGCTTTCCAGGCCCCCCTGAATGAGCTACAAAGGCAGAAAATTTGTGCCTGAAAACTTTGTGTAACGCTTAATAAAGTTGTTTCAGTAGAAGAAATAATTTGCTGATATTCTTACAGGTTACTGTAGTATTTAGGGTGGTGTAACCTACTGCATTTTCATTAGGTCTCTCCTGCAGCATCGATTCTTGGCTTGAATAAAAAATGGAAACTCCCAGTAGACTCTCATGTGTGTGTTTTCTGTTAGGAGTTGCAAATGACCCACAGAATGGAGCAATGGTATAACTGGCTGGTTGTGGTATCTCCATATCTTGCATACATGGGGGTGAGGGGTCCCACAAAGTGGGGAGGGAATTGGTTGGGTGCAACTAGGAAGAGGTCTGTGTGGAGGGGCAACTGGGCTAAAACTATCCCGTTTGTTTAATTGGGAATATTGGGTATCACAGCCAAATGAAGACAGTCATGTTCTTACTCTGTGGTCTTCAGGGAATTCTCATGGTGGACCAAAAAGTCAACCCAATAGAGCCTTGAGAGCTCCTTTTCTCCTAATATGTCACAATGTACCTATGGCAGGAAGCTCTAAGCTGTACATTGGCTTTATGTAGTATAAAATGCCCTTAAATAAGACAGACAAACAGTTTATCCTTAAGGAACGCCATAGTGCAACGGTTCAGTCATTGTGTTACATAGTTAGTTACATAGTTACATAGGGTTGAAAAAAGACCAGTGTCCATCAAGTTCAACCCATCCAAGTAAACCCAGCACACACAGCCTATACTTACCAATCTATACACTCACATACATAAACTATAAATACAACCACTAGTACTAACTGTAGATATTAGTATCACAATAGCCTTGGATATTCTGATTGATCAAGAACTCATCCAGGCCCCTCTTATAGGCACTAACAGAATCTGCCATTACCCCATCACTAGGAAGGGCATTCCATAACCTCACTGCCCTCACCGTGAGGAACCCCCTACGCTGCTTCAAATGGAAGCTCCGTTCCTCTAATCTAAAGGGGTGACCTCTGGTGCGCTGATTGTTTTTATGGGAAAAAAGAACATCCCCCAACTGCCTATAATCCCCTCTAATGTACTTGTACAGAGTAATCATGTCCCCTCGCAAGCGCCTCTTTTCCAGAGAAAACAACCTCAACCTCGACAGTCTCACCTCATAGTTTAACCCTTCCATCCCCTTAACCAGTTTAGTTGCAGTCTCTGCACTTTCTCCAGCTCATTAATATCCTTCTTAAGGACTGGAGCCCAAAACTGCCCCCCATACTCAGGGTGAGGCCTTACCAGGGACCTATAAAGGGGCAAAATTATGTTCTCATCCCTTGAGTCAATGCCCTTTTTTATACAAGACAGCACTTTATTTGCTGTAGTAGCCACAGAATGACACTGCCTGGAATTAGACAACTTGTTATCAACAAAAACCCCTAGATCCTTCTCCATTAAGGATGCCCCCAACACACTACCATTCAGTAGATAGTTTGCGTTTATATTATTTCTACCAAAGTGCATAACTTTGCACTTATCAACATTGAACCTCATTTTCCAGTTTGCTGCCCAGTTTTCTAATTTTGTCAAATCGCTCTGCAAAGTGGCAGCATCCTGCATGGAACTTATAGTTTTGCACAATTTAGTGTCATCAGCAAAAATAGAAACAGTACTGTCTATGCCCACCTCCAGGTCATTAATAAACAAGTTAAAAAGCAAAGGACCAAGGACTGACCCCTGCGGTACTCCACTAACCACACTGGTCCAATTAGAAAATGTTCCATTTACCCCACTCTTTGTACTCTATCCTTCAGCCAGTTCTCTATCCAATTACAAATATTATGTTCTAGGCCAATATTCCTTAATTTGATCATTAACCTTCTGTGCGGTACTGTATCAAACGCTTTAGCAAAGTCCAAGTAGATGACATCAACTGCCATTCCAGCATCAAGGTTCCTGCTCACCTCCTCATAAAAGGCGACTAAATTAGTCTGGCAAGATCTGTTACGCATAAAACCATGCTGGCACAAACTAATAGTATTGTGAACTGCAATGTATTCAAGTACCCTATCCCTTATTACCCCTTCCAAAAGTTTTCCTACTACTGATGTCAGACTAACAGGCCTATAGTTTTCAGGCTGAGAACGGGATCCCTTTTTAAATAACGGCACCACATTAGCAATCCGCCAGTCTCTCGGCACCATGCCAGACCTCAATGAATCCTGAAAAATTAAGTGAAGAGGTTTGGCAATCACAGCGTTCAGCTCATTTAATACCCTGAGATGAATCCCATCTGGTCCTGGACCTTTGTTTACCTTTACATGTTCAAGTCTCTATTGAATTCCCTCCCGAGTGATCCATGCGTCAGTAGCTAAATTACTCGAACTGGGCATATTACAAGGGAAGCCTTCATTATCTGGCTCCTCAGATGTATAGACAGATGAAAAATAAGAGTTCAAAATTTCAAAATGTGTGGTTAACTTCAGAGATTCTTGGACATCCATTATGACAACTTTCCATATTTCATATCATATTTGATCACCTGGAGTAAATACCAATGAGATCTCTGCTTTTAAAAAGGGGCACAAGAAAACTTATTACCTTTATTCCTAGCATTTAATCAGCAAACGAGAACCCACATATTGGGTGTAAGTTTTACTGTTTTCCCAAGTCCAGTAGGGACATTCCTTATCATAAAGAAGATGGAGGAGGTGTTGGTAAGTGAATATCCCCCACCCCAGAGAGGACCCTCAGTAATATAAAGAAGATGCAGGAGGTGTTGGTAAGTGAATATCCCCCACCCCAGAGAGGACCCTCAATAATATAAAGAAGATGGAGGAGGTGTTGGTAAGTGAATATCCCCAACCCCAGAGAGGACCCTCAGTAATATAAAGAAGATGGAGGAGTCATTTGTAAGTGTATATCCCCTACCCCAGAGAAGACCCTCAATAATATAAAGAAGATGGAGGAGGTGTTGGTAAGTGAATATCCCCCACCCCAGAGAGGACCCTCAATAATATAAAGAAGATGGAGGAGGTGTTGGTAAGTGAATAATCTCCCACCCCAGAGAGAGCTCTAAATAATATAAAAAAGATGGAGGAGGTTTGGTAAGTGAATATCCCCCACACCAGAGAGGACCCTCAATAATATAAAGAAGATGGAGGAGGTGTTGGTAAGTAAATATCCCCCACCCCAGAGGGAACCCTCAATAATATAAAGAAGATGGAGGAGGTGTTGGTAAGTGAATATCCCCCACCCCAGAGAGGACCCTCAATAATATAAAGAAGATGGAGGAGGTGTTGGTAAGTGAATATCCCCCACCCCAGAGAGAACCCTCAATAATATAAAAAAGATGGAGGAGGTGTTGGTAAGTGAATATCCCCCACCCCAGAGAGGACCCTCAATAATATAGAGAAGATGGAGGAGGTGTTGGTAAGTAAATATCCCCCACCCCAGAGGGAACCCTCAATAATATAAAGAAGATGGAGGAGGTGTTGGTAAGTGAATATCCCCCACCCCAGAGAGGACCCTCAATAATATAAAGAAGATGGAGGAGGTGTTGGTAAGTGAATATCCCCCACCCCAGAGAGAACCCTCAATAATATAAAGAAGATGGAGGAGGTGTTGGTAAGTGAATATCCCCCACCCCAGAGAGGACCCTCAATAATATAAAGAAGATGGAGGAGGTGTTGGTAAGTGATTATCCCCCACTCCAGAGAGGACCCTCAATAATATAAAGAAGATGGAGGAGGTGTTGGTAAGTGAATAATCTCCCACCCCAGAGAGAACCCTCAATAATATAAAGAAGATGGAGAAGGTGTTGGTAAGTGAATATCCCCCACCCCAGAGAGGACCCTCAATAATATAAAGAAGATGGAGGAGGTGTTGGTAAGTAAATATCCCCCACCCCAGAGGGAACCCTCAATAATATAAAGAAGATGGAGGAGGCGTTGGTAAGTGAATATCCCCCACCCCAGAGAGGACCCTCAATAATATAAAGAAGATGGAGGAGGTGTTGGTAAGTGAATATCCCCCACCCCAGAGAGAACCCTCAATAATATAAAGAAGATGGAGGAGGTGTTGGTAAGTGAATATCCCCCACCCCAGAGAGGACCCTCAATAATATAAAGAAGATGGAGGAGGTGTTGGTAAGTGAATATCCCCCACCCCAGAGAGGACCCTCAATAATATAAAGAAGATGGAGGAGGTGTTGGTAAGTGAATATCCCCCACCCCAGAGAGGACCCTCAATAATATAAAGAAGATGGAGGAGGTGTTGGTAAGTGAATAATCTCCCACCCCAGAGAGAACCCTCAATAATATAAAGAAGATGGAGGAGGTGTTGGTAAGTGAATATCCCCCACCCCAGAGAGGACCCTCAATAATATAAAGAAGATGGAGGAGGAGTTGGTAAGTGAATATCCCCCACCCCAGAGAGGACCCTCAATAATATAAAGAAGATGGAGGAGGTGTTGGTAAGTGAATAATCTCCCACCCCAGAGAGAACCCTCAATAATATAAAGAAGATGGAGGAGGTGTTGGTAAGTGAATATCCCCCACCCCAGAGAGGACCCTCAATAATATAAAGAAGATGGAGGAGGTGTTGGTAAGTGAATAATCTCCCACCCCTGAGAGAACTCTAAATAATATAAAAAATATGGAGGAGGTTTGGTAAGTGAATATCCCCCACACCAGAGAGGACCCTCAATAATATAAAGAAGATGGAGGAGGTGTTGGTAAGTGAATAATCTCCCACCCCTGAGAGAACTCTAAATAATATAAAAAAGATGGAGGAGGTTTGGTAAGTGAATATCCCCCACACCAGAGAGGACCCTCAATAATATAAAGAAGATGGAGGAGGAGTTGGTAAGTAAATATCCCCCACCCCAGAGAGAACCCTCAATAATATAAAGAAGATGCAGGAGGTGTTGGTAAGTGAATATCCCCCACCCCAGAGAGAACCCTTATTAATATAAAGAAGATGGAGGAGGAGTTGGTAAGTGAATATCCCCCACCCCAGAGAGAACCCTCAATAATATAAAGAAGATGCAGGAGGTGTTGGTAAGTGAATATCTCCCACCCCAGAGAGAACCCTTATTAATATAAAGAAGGTGGAGGAGGTGTTGGTAAGTGAATATACCCCACCCCAGAGAGAACCCTCAATAATATAAAGAAGGTGGAGGAGGTGTTGGTAAGTGAATATCCCCCACCCCAGAGAGGACCCTCAATAATATAAAGAAGATGGAGGAGGTGTTGGTAAGTGAATAATCTCCCACCCCTGAGAGAACTCTAAATAATATAAAAAAGATGGAGGAGGTTTGGTAAGTGAATATCCCCCACACCAGAGAGGACCCTCAATAATATAAAGAAGATGGAGGAGGTGTTGGTAAGTGAATAATCTCCCACCCCTGAGAGAACTCTAAATAATATAAAAAAGATGGAGGAGGTTTGGTAAGTGAATATCCCCCACACCAGAGAGGACCCTCAATAATATAAAGAAGATGGAGGAGGAGTTGGTAAGTAAATATCCCCCACCCCAGAGAGAACCCTCAATAATATAAAGAAGATGCAGGAGGTGTTGGTAAGTGAATATCCCCCACCCCAGAGAGAACCCTTATTAATATAAAGAAGATGGAGGAGGAGTTGGTAAGTGAATATCCCCCACCCCAGAGAGAACCCTCAATAATATAAAGAAGATGCAGGAGGTGTTGGTAAGTGAATATCTCCCACCCCAGAGAGAACCCTTATTAATATAAAGAAGGTGGAGGAGGTGTTGGTAAGTGAATATACCCCACCCCAGAGAGAACCCTCAATAATATAAAGAAGGTGGAGGAGGTGTTGGTAAGTGAATATACCCCACCCCAGAGAGGACCCTCAATAATATAATGAAGGTGGAGGAGGTGTTGGTAAGTGAATATACCCCACCCCAGAGAGGACCCTCAATAATATAAAGAAGATGGAGGAGGTGTTGGTAAGTGAATATCCCCCACCCCAGAGAGGACCCTCAATAATATAAAGAAGATGGAGGAGGTGTTGGTAAGGGAATATCCCCCACCCCAGAGAGAACACTTCTGATGTTGGGAGGCCATATTTTGAGTGTCAGTGACTCTGCACATGCTCAGTGTGCTCTGGGTGACTCTAATCTTAGTGGTCACCATAAACAATTGACAATGAGGTTGTATGTGTCCTAGGATGATAATTACTCATTATGTACCAATTGGTATCCTACCATGTTGTGTTAAATCTTAACGTAATACCAATTAGTCTTCTGCTGTGGATTTGATATTACTGTATACAGGTATGTTGCATATAGGGAGTGGGTCCCTAAGCTCAGGTAAGTGACAGCAGCCCAGCTTCTGGGGCATCTTCAGAGCCAAAGATCTTGGTCTGTGGTGGCATTGGGCTGCAGAGAAACCCAAAGCATAAGGTATATCAATGCAAGGTTATTTTTATGTTGAGGTTTAGTTTGCCTTTAGATATCAACTAAAGAAATAAAGAAAGCTTCCGTTTAGCATAACTGTGCTCTCCCAGACTGTATTGCACAACTTCTAAGAAATCATTGCTGTTAAAACCAAAACTAAATATGCAGAACACTAAGAACCGCAAGCTTTTTCAACCCCTGGGTCCCTTGATTGTGTGGGTGGCCCAGCTTAAGCTTTTGTTTCTGGGTGCATACACAGCAGAGCAGATACAGCCTATGCATGGACCACTAATGTCAACTCCACGGGGGGGAATGCAAGTACAGTCCCGCCCATCTGTTCTACTTCCTGCTGCCTCCTTTCCCAGGCTGTGCAGGGGGGCCGGCGGCACTGTAGGATAGGAACCAAGTGATTGGCTCTCCCCCTCCTACTGTGCTTCTGGCAGGGACCGTTAGGACACGCCCACCCCTCATTTGAAACCCAGACAGGGACCTGAGAGGATCTATAGGGAGCTCCAATAAAGAGGCCATTGTTACAGATAGGGTTAATGTTTAGCCCAAAGGGAAACCAGCACCGTATATTATTCATAATTGCCTACAGGGTTAGGGTTTGTTTTGTTTATCTTATATGTCTCCTTTCATGTCCCAGCTGAAAGCATTGTGAGGGTTGTAGTTTAACAACAACAACAGCTCGGTCATCCCTATTTTATGGGAAGAATGATGGAATCAAAGGATATATTAAGCATCTGATGTTTGACAAAATATGTATCAAATTTCCAGGTGAAAGAGATGAGAGACATGACCCAGACCATGTTTGTTTCAGAAATACAACACTGGTGGTAGGTCTTGCACTGCTACACTCTAATTTACTAATCAGAACACTATCGTAGCAACATAGACTCCCCCCAAGTCCCAATCCCAATCAACATTTTTGTGGCGTGGCCCTAGAAAGTGAAGCAATGGCCATTAAGTGAGTGTTGGGCAGAATACCTACAGATACAGCCAAGTTCCTTCCCCATGTTGTCATGTTATGTCTCTTAACTCAGGGGAAAAAATACCAAAATTTGCCACCAGGTGGTGATGGTTCATGGAATTTTCTATTGTCTTTTGCTGGCAAGTCTTTGCACTCTGGCACCATCTAGAGGCAAATGGTGTCTGGACATGTTGAGACAAAATGTGAACACTTGCTGGCTGCATCTCTATATAGACTAGGAACATATTTCATTCAAGCCAATATTTTCCACGTGAATTTTTTTCATATATACTATTCGACAACAAGAGAACTTTGCACAGATTTTCACTTTATTTATTGAAGACAGAGACAAAAGTGCTACTATATTAAAATCAAGTAGTAAGGCAAAGTTTCTAATTTTCACTTACTTTTCAATGACCTGTTTCGGGTTTTTTGAACAAGATAAAGAGCATTTTTCTCAGTGAAATAAGCTGAAACCAAGGGAAAGTAAAGTAAAGCGGGGTAAAAAGCACTTAGGGTGAAAACACACGGAGCTACTCAGTAGCAGCTACTCGTCATGGCTACTAAAAAAATACCCTGCCATAGAGACAGATGAGAATTGCTAAAACACACGTAGAGACAATTATAAGCAAATGATCAGCATTGTCTGTTTTAGTTGCTGTGACAAGTAGCTGCTACTAGTAGCTCTGTGTGTCTTCACCCTAAGCTGACTACACTTGGCTATTATTGGCTGCTTATAAAGCTTCAGCCAACTTTATTTGGTGGTCTTGTTTGGTTTGGGCGGGCCCTTCTCTTTGTTATTCTTCTTTTCTTCTTTCTCCTTGTTTTGGAAACTAGAAATCGCCTTTTTCACCATCCCTGCACCAAAGTTGAAAAGGGAAGGTGCAACATCTACTACTACACTTTTCAAGCTCTCCCATACGGGCGTATACCACGCAGTCTCCTGATCCGCTTGCTCCTTCTCCTTCTCAAGATCACTGATCTGTGCCGCGTAGAGTTTGGCTTGCCGGGCACATCCTTGGCGTGTCAGGAGTTCTTCTTCCTATGTACACAAGAGATTCATTGATCATTTCTCTGCCCGGATTGCCACCATCTTCCTTATCTCAAAGGCCTTTTTGTTGTGTCATAACAAGAAGCCATAAAGGGGGTAATCATTGCAAATTCATTATCTATGACCTTATTAGGGAAAGTTTGTCTTTGTGAGATATAGTAAGACTACACCATATCTAAATACTGGGGCAATATTTATGTGGAATTGTGGAAATATGGAAATACCCTCACCGCTCTATAAATAAGTCAACTGTACCCTCAACATTGTCCATTACATTTGCCCCTTGGCAAGTCCCCGTAAGTTGATGGGGGCTGAGGAACACATTAGTGGGGCTGCCCATCCACAAGATGAGGATTCTCTGGCACCCTACAACACAAACGACTGATTTCCTTTGACTTTTCCCAACAGCCGATTGGTAAGTAGAGGTAGTGCTGCAACATTTTGCTTCAAAGCCCAGAAAGCATCCAGCAGAAGTGCAATAGCCGGTGGTGCTAATAAGGTAAAGGTAACTTGGTCACGGCACTTACCCTCCTCTTCTCAGACACTAGCCGTTCAATTTGCTCCCTCATCATCATTTTTTCAGCTTGAAGTTTCTCCAACAGTCGCTGGAAGTTCATCTCAAAGGATTTCATTTGGTTGTCGACCTTCTGCTCTTCCTGAGATGCCTTCACTTGAGATACTTTTTGCTCTATCATTAAGCTTTCAGCCTTTGCCTTTTCAGCTGTTGTTTGGTAAAAATAAATGCAGTTAAAATGGGGTTCAACCTCCCACCAACCTCCCAAGCAAAGAAAACAACTGCCTGGTCTTGCTCTACAGTAGGGACAATCCTAGATACAGTGCAAACCTCCCTAAAATCAGACCTCTTTAGGCCATGCCCCTGATCCTGGCCAGTCCCTTCTAATTAATTCAGACACATCATGATGTTCCCTAAATATTAACCACTTCCAGGGTCTTCTCCTTCTCCCAGTCCTGAAACTGACTGTCCTATCTGCCCTAGATACACTCTCTGGATGAGAGCCAGTACAGCATCAATTACCCTTTGTCTGAATAATTTGTTGGACTCCTGATTGGAGACAATTTAATAATGGAAAACCATGTGTGCTAATTATCTGTTTAGCTGGAGTCACATGGTGGGACATGGTAAGCCATCTTGGCCAAATGTCTAGACATCAGTATGAGAGCTTAGCAGGGGGTCATTAGAAGCAATGAACTTCTTCCCTGTACAAATATATGAATATATGAATGCTTTATGAATTTGCTGGACTACAGCTCCCAGCATGCCTTCACCTTTGTGCTATTTTAAAGCAACTATTGAGTGCAGTAGTTATTATATCCCCTTTAATTATGTGATAGAGCTTTACTTAAGAATGCTACATAGATACCTTCTTTAATCCTCTCATTTTTATCAAGGGCCTTGTCACTTGTCAAAATTGTGTCTCCAGTCGCCTCCTTATTCTTCAGAAACTTCTGAAGAACCTCATCGCCCTGCAAGAAAAAAAAAGTATGTCCACGTTAGCAGAAAGATTTGGCCTCAGATCGAGATTTGACAATCAATCCAACCCCCTCTCCATAAGTGTTACCTTAATGCCTTTCTTTGTATCCTCATTGTATTTTCCAACAATCTTATCCATCTCCTGCTTAAATAGTTGATAGCCGCCGGGAACAACGTACGACCCAGCAGTGAGAGCTTTGTCTAGGTCTTCTGATAACTTTGCAAGCAAATCATCACAATTAGCAACAGAAGCATCCTCATTTTTCTTCAGAAATTCGTTCTTTTTCTTCTGTATCCTCCCCTGTTGAATAAAAGTATTATTATTATCAGCCAATATCCTATTTGATATCCAGGTTTGATTGGCCAAATCACTGGCAGCCATTGCTTATTTTGGAAGGGAC
Organism: Xenopus tropicalis; assembly: GCF_000004195.4. Taxonomy (NCBI): domain Eukaryota; kingdom Metazoa; phylum Chordata; class Amphibia; order Anura; family Pipidae; genus Xenopus; species Xenopus tropicalis. The sequence continues at coordinate 8,330,857 of NC_030685.2, read as the reverse complement.
ACCCTGTCTCACCATTAGCTCTTTCTGGAAGTGATGGTCTTTGTCTTTGAAAGATCTTGCCATGAAGATATCAACTGCCTTTTCCTCACATTCTTTGTTAATATCCATGAACTGGTCCATCGTCTCTGTAGGAAACACCACTCTCTTGTCCATCTCAGTTTCATAGTATTCCGAGGCCTTCTCAACTGCTGCCTTGTTTTCATTCTCAGAAAGGTAAAGGACTGCATTCTCCATACAAGGGACTTGGCCATTGTTAATAGCTTCAGTATATTTTTCGGCCAGATTTCCAAACACTAAAAATAAGCATAGATTGGCTAACAACCCACAAAACATACAGCAACACGATTTCCCAAATTGTTCATTAGGGATTTGGGCATGGAATTTTGGGGGTGATTTTTAAAAAGTGCCATACCCCGGCTTGCCCAAAGTGAAGGAAAATGTAGAAGTTATTTAACAATTGAGACCCAGTGAGTATCATGGGACGAAACATCTGCTTACAACTGGGACATAAGGTTGAGGTTGATCTTACAGATACTTGAAAAAGAAACAACCTTATCCTAGCCAAGATGACTTGGGAGCACTGAGAGTTAGTTCTGACACTTCTGGAATGGGTTTACTGTATTTTCTGACTACAGCAAAGAGTCAGGGACATCTTCATAATTCGGTCTCATGTTTCAAAGACACAGGTCTATGAAGATTCTCATTCATCCAGGTCATGATATACAGTATCTAGTAGAATTAAGTCTTATACATTATGTATCAATCAGTCTATGAAGGTCCTCATTCATCCAGGTCATGATACACAGTATCTAGTAGAATTAAGTCTTATACATTATGTATCAATCAGTCTATGAAGGTCCTCATTCATCCAGGTCATGATACAAAGTATCTAGTAGAATTAAGTCTTATACATTATGTATCAATCAGTCTATGAAGGTCCTCATTCATCCAGGTCATGATACAAAGTATCTAGTAGAATTAAGTCTTATACATTATGTATCAATCAGTCTATGAAGGTCCTCATTCATCCAGGTCATGATACAAAGTATCTAGTAGAATTAAGTCTAGAACAACTGGGCTTTTCTGGGTTTTCTTAACACTCATCCAAGTGGCTCCTTCAGGTCAAATGAGTGGTAGGGAATTCTCCGGCATTTAAGCCCTTGAGGATAGTCTGTGACTGTACTACCATTGAAACATTCTCAAGAAAACTCAGAAAAGTCCAGTTGTTTTAGACTTAATTCTACTAGATACTGTGTATCATGGCCTGGATGAATGAGGGCCTTCATAGACTGATTGATACATAATGTATAAGACTTAATTCTACTAGATACTGTGTATCATGACCTGGATGAATGAGGGCCTTCATAGACTGATTGATACATAATGTATAAGACTTAATTCTACTAGATACTGTATATCATGGCCTGGATGAATGAGGGCCTTCATAGACTGATTGATACATAATGTATAAGACTTAATTCTACTAGATACTGTGTATCATGGCCTGGATGAATGAGAATCTTCATAGACATGATACTGTGTATTCATGAAGATTGATAAATAGAACCTTCATTTTGAACTGAAGAAGCCACTCGGATGAGTGGTGAAATGTTTTGAAGAGAAAAGTCCAGTTGTTTTAGACTTAATTCTACTAGATACTGTTCAAAGACACACCTTACCCAACAGTACCCACCAGAACAAGCGAAGAAGAGGGACTGTGGAAGAGAAGGCCACAGAAGAGCAATAGAAATTAGGATCATAAAGAGACAATCAAGGTTGGTGGGTGAGAGGTAGGAGAAGGTACAATAAGTAAAAAAAAAAAAAAAGAAGAGGACAAAGAACAAAAAGCAGAAAAAGGTCAAAAAATACAAAATGGAGGTTTAAAGGAGAAGGAAAGGTAAAAACTAAGTAAACTTTATCTAAAGGTCTATGTAAATACAGCCATAAGCACTCACAGAAAAGCTGCACTGAGTCCTCTATCAAAAGAAACACAGGATTTCTTGTCTTCTTTTATATTCACATGTTCTTCAGGGCACGGGCATGAGTCTGCTGAGTTTGCTCCTCTCTACCTCTCCCCCTCCTTTTTCCTCCTTCCCCTCCTATCAGAATTTGCTCCCCTTCCTAACTCTATGCAATCTGAGCTACCAGCAGCTAGAGCTGCAGCAGGAAGCTACTAAGACCAAGCTAAAATGTCAGCTGCTATATTAAACAAACACAGGGAGCTTCTAGGGCTGTTTATTCAGATATGGTAAAGCAATAAAATGCTTTTCCTTCTCCTTTAAAAGGGAAAGGAGACGTTAAAGAATATGAGAAATGAAGGCAGCAACAAATGTTACTATTTTATAAGAGAAGAAGGAGTCCCTGCACCAAATGTTTCTCTACCAGGCACCACCACCCAAATCCATCACTGGAGAGAAGAATCCAACATACTGTTGCCTTTTGCTGGCTGAAACCCATCCAGGTGTTTGACTTCTGCATAGCTGAAGATGTAATCACAGAACTGCTTTGCTTTTGCCACGAAGGAAGGAAAGAGCTGTTCATCAGAAACTTGTTCAAGTTTCTGAAAGAGGTTCAGGTTAGAGGTGGGGCTGCAGAATGTGAAGCACTTGCGACGCGGGAAGTACATGCGGATGCATTTCTTCGGCAGGTTGAGCATCTGGTCCCTCAGAGTTCTCTCAGCTGGGAAATAAGAGAGAAAGAGAAATAAGCCACAGAATATACTGAAGTTAATGTTGAGGGTTAAGCTGTGTGTGGTCATGGATCAGGGAAAGGCAACCTGTGGCACTCCAGATGTTGAGGAACCATGAGTCTTAGGATCCCACCAACGTTGTACAGCTTTGGTTTGAGAGGTTGCCAATCTCGGATAGGGCTATCACCACCGGTGCACATTACATACGTTCCTTCACCGCCAGAGCATGCTCCAAGTAGTCATCGTCTGTGATCTTCTCTCCATTCACTTCCAGAGACAGGGTGAAGTCCCGCACTGTCCATATGAAGATGGGGAAATGTTTGGAAAACTCAGCCTCCTCGTCATCATTTTCAGAAGCCTTTACTTTAATCTTTTCAGTTAGTTCCTGCACATAACTATGGGGTAAAGTAAAGGAAACCAACCCTGATGATGGAGCCATTGGACATTGCCCCAGGCGATTCTCATATTGCACCCAAAGGGGCAACTCTTTTCACTCTTTACTTTTTTTTTGACTGGCTGTTGTTCTAAAAAACTCAACAAACAATCTTTAGGTAGAGGTAGATGAATTTTGGCCCCTTTAGTGCTCTAGAATTTGTTCCAGGGCAATTATAAGCGATATCTCAGGCTACGCCAGATGGTTACCATTGCCGCTTTTCTCTAAGTTAAACTTGCGGCCATAGCAACAAGGTGGGTGCCATTCTAAATGAGACCCAACATGGCCAAACAAGTGACTGGTAAGTCTATTTTCTAAGGATACTGAAGTTTCTCGATGGAGTCCTGATCGATGGTCCCCTTACTGTTGTACACCATCGCGCTGCTAAGCAAAACCGCAAGGCAGAAAATCCAGGTGTCATTTTTCTTGTCACCCTGTAAAAAATGAAAAAAGTTTGCAACCAAAGCAGGGTCAGGATGCATGGGTAGAGTGTTGGGATTCAGACTGTTGGTAGCTATGTGGCCAGCAGCATTTTAATATTGATTTCCATTGTTGCATTTTCCTCCTGGACCTTCTCATGAACTTTACTTTAGGGCCAAGGAACGCTTTCCCACCGGCATTAATGTGCTCCACCGTTAGGAAGCCATACGTGGAGCTTCAAAATGAAGTCGCCCAAAGTTGCCTTACAGTAGCAACAATTTATTGCGCATGACTTATCTCCTGTGGGCCATGGTCCTTGGGGGTCTTGAGATACAATTCTGTTTGGTCACTAGAACCAAAACTTAGGTTGTCCTTAGCTATCCAATGGGAAGCTTTTAAAGAAACGGGTGGTCCTAGGTCCTGACTAGTGATGAGCGAATTTTTTTGCCTGGCATGGATTCGCAGCGAATTTCCGCATTTCGCCATTGGCGAATTATTTCGCGAAAAGTCAGTGAAAACTCACCGCGGAAAAATTCGTCCCGCAGAAATTTTTTTTGTCATGGGTCAAAATGGACGCGGTCGCATAAAAAAAAGCGTGGTCACATAAAAAGTCCAAAAAGGGCGCGGTTGTGTCAAATTGGGAGCATAAAAAGGCATGGTCACGTACAAAAAAGGCGCGGTCATGTAAAAAGTGGGCGTGGTTGCATAAAAAAAAGCGTGGTCACGTAAAAATTGGGCGCAGTTGTGTAAAAAAAGTGCGGGTGACAAAAAAATGCGCGACAAATGCGTTTTGGGGAATTTTTCATTGTTTCGAAAAATTTTCGCCGTTTCGCAAATTTTCTTGCACTTTCGCGCATTTTTGTGCGAAACGGAACAGATTCGCTCATCACTTGTCCTGACCTTTGAATATGGACTGGGATAAAGGTATAATCTCTTTGGTCTAAGTAGTTTTTTGCACTTAATAAATACCAGACATTCGAGTTTACAAACCACAATTCAAAATTCGAGTTTTTAAGCGCAAAAAAACTCAAATTGAGGAAGATGATCAATATAACCGTATGAACTTATGGACATCCCTAATATAATGCATTGATCCATCACCTTTTGTACATCTCCCAGGCCTTCTGTGTCCAGCAGTACCAAGGTGTGGTTCTTCTTGGTAGGGTGAGGGACGCACCACATCCAGATACCTTTTGTTTGTGCCACGATGGTTGCACCCAAGTCAAATCCTGCGAAGAGAATAATAATATTACAAATGGAATGGGAACCTTCAGATAATGCTGCTTACAACAGAAAAAGTCTGGAGTTGGCATGTGATTGGTTCAGCTTCAATATAAATACCCGCCCCCTTCGTGACATCACTGGTAGACGTAAAAAGTAAAGATCCGCCCTCTAGGGGTGGGATAGGGTGAGTTGCAAATATTGAATCTCATGCATATGGATTTAATCTTTCTCTGTAGAGAATTGTTTGTACCCTACCTTCTATTTGAGCTCCTTATTTTAGGACAGAGGGTTTACATCATTCAAATCAGGCCCAATGGAGCTTACAATCTAAGGTCTCTATCACATTCACACACACTGGGGATACTTATATTAAAAGCCAATTAAGCTGCCTGTGTGTCTTTGGAGTATGGAAGGAAACCTGGACGAACCCTACACAGACACAGGGAGAACATAGAGACTCCTTGGAGATAAAGCCCTGGCTGTCTGGCCATGTACTGGGAACTGCAGAAAATGGTGGAAAATATTCAGATCTGTTCTTTAGGGAGGAGGGGCATCTCTTCTCTTCTCCATATGTTCTCAGTATTTGATTTTCTTCAACAAAAATGGTAAAGCTCTCATCTCGTTGATCTTAATCTTGCTTGGGTTTGACAGGACAGAGCTCCCACCATGTAAGGACCCATAGACTCCCCTGTAGATAATTTCAGTCCCGCTGATTCAGAAGCACCCAGATTATTTGCTCCCCCTTACCTGCATTCTTTCCAGCCAACTTGTTCATGAGGTAGGACTTTCCCGTCCGATACAACCCAACAATGGCCACCACCACTACTGGCTGAGTGATCTTGGACAGGATCTCCTTGGCTTGGGGATTTACAGATAATTTCCCATCAGGAGAGTTCTCAATCAGACACATGGGAGCTTCCATTTTTACCTCCGAACCCATAGTTTTAGCTGCAGTGGGTCACACCGGATTCAGTCTTCCTAAGAGACAGTAGGATAGAACTTGGGTCAGTGGTCCCCAACCAGTGGCTCGGGGGTAACATGTTGCTCACCAACCCCAAACCAGGGAGTTATTTTTGAATTCCTGATTTGGGGGAAGTTTTGGTTGAATAAAAACAAGATTTCCTACCAAATAAAGCCCCTGTAAGCTGATAGGGTGCATAGAGGCCCATAATAGCCAATCACAGCCCTTAAATGGGCTGCATCAAAGGGACACTAAACCCAACCGGAAAGCTGTCCGACTACACCCCCTAGTTCTCCATAGAAGTTGATAACAATTCACCAATGAGAATTCTACTGACTGAAAACTTAATTATAGATGCAAGAGAACTGAACAATGAGAATGCTGAGAACTAAGATATAATTACCCCTTATTGGAAGCAAAATATTCCTATTGGGTTTATTTAATGGTTAAATGATTCCCTTTTCTCTGTAATAATAAAACAGTACCTGTACTTGATCCCAACTAAGATATAATTACCCCTTATTGGGGGCAGAACAGCCCTATTGGGTTTATTTCATGGTTAAATGATTCCCTTTTCTCTGTAATAATAAAACAGTACCTGTACTTGATCCCAACTAAGATATAATTACCCCTTATTGGGGCAGAACAGCCCTATTGGGTTTATTTCATGGTTAAATGATTCCCTTTTCTCTGTAATAATAAAACAGTACCTGTACTTGATCCCAACTAAGATATAATTACCCCTTATTGGGGCAGAACAGCCCTATTGGGTTTATTTAATGGTTAAATGATTCCCTTTTCTCTGTAATAATAAAACAGTACCTGTACTTGATCCCAACTAAGATATAATTACCCCTTATTGGGGGCAGAACAGCCCTATTGGGTTTATTTAATGGTTAAATGATTCCCTTTTCTCTGTAATAATAAAACAGTACCTGTACTTGATCCCAACTAAGATATAATTACCCCTTATTGGGGCAGAACAGCCCTATTGGGTTTATTTCATGGTTAAATGATTCCCTTTTCTCTGTAATAATAAAACAGTACCTGTACTTGATCCCAACTAAGATATAATTACCCCTTATTGGGGCAGAACAGCCCTATTGGGTTTATTTCATGGTTAAATGATTCCCTTTTCTCTGTAATAATAAAACAGTACCTGTACTTGATCCCAACTAAGATATAATTACCCCTTATTGGGGGCAGAACAGCCCTATTGGGTTTAATTAATGTTTTATTGTTTTTTTTAGTACACTTAAGGTATGGAGATCTAAATTATGGAAAAAACCCTTTTGCAAAATACCCTTGGTCCCAAGCATTTTGGATAAAGGGTCCTATACCTGTATATATATATTAAATGAGCCAGTGACTGTTCATACAGTCGAATCTCCCATTAAAAACACATAAAGACACAACCCCGCGCCCTCCCAAACCCATAAACATACCCTTTGCAGCAGAGTTGGACATTCAAACAATTGGGATAAAGATGGATAAAGGTTCTAGGATAAAAGTTCTCTCACCTCGTTCTCTGCAATATGAGCTCGGCTTGGCTTCAATCTCAGTATATAGTTTCTGGGAGAGGCAGAAGCAGCAGCAGGGATGTGTCAGATGGAAAGTGAAAGTAGGATGAGAGGGAACCTTTGTACTGGGTTTCGGGCTGCAGTTATTTTCTCACAATAAACAAAAGGAAATTGCACTTGTCGATTTTATGCCTCTGAGCTATTTCAAAATATCAGCACTTTGACAGTGGAGTCTACGGGTGACCAATGGGCTCAGCCTGTTATTGGGGTAAGGGTTGCACAGCGCGGCTCAACCAAACTTTACTCAGCTGTTGCTGGACTACAAATCCCAGAATAATGTAACATATAATGAAGGGTGAGGCATGCTGGGAGCTGTAGTCCAGCAACATCAGGGTTGTATTCTTAAAGCAATATTGCACAATAAAACTTTCCCAGCTCTCTAGGGCCCGCATTGGCAGCATTGAAATGCAAAAGAATCCTCCAATGAGAATCCCAGCTGATCTGTATAAATCTGGCTCCCTGTTCTCTGTTCCTGCAATTGGAGTTGGGAGCATTAAGCACAGTTTCCCAGCACTGAACAAGTCTGTCCCTTTATCCCCATGTCTGATTCCTGTGCCATATAATGACGGGAAAATGCCATCATTATCTCTATATGTAAGGTACCAGCAAGGGGCCTGACACAGTGCTGGGAATCAGCATTCTCATTGGTCACTTCTCTTGCATCTATAATTAAGTTTTGGGTCAGTAGAATTCTCATTGGTGAATTGGTTTCCATGTGTAATTACGTTTTTCATCAACTTCTATAGAGAACTAGGGGGCGCAGTGGGGCAGCTTTACGGTTGGGTTTAGTGTAAAACGTCTGCTCACAAAATTTCAACCCAAAGTCTCATTTAGGTTGGGATGAATACAAAGAATAGCTGAATTCTTCTTTACAATTCGCTTCATTTTGAACTTAAAGTCAGAATACAGGATGTGGTCTGAGCTGTGTCTGTCTTTCAAAAGCCAATGTTTGACGACTTCCGGTATGGCGCCTAAGGGAACGGTCGCACAGTGAAGCGGCTCCGTGTGCGCCCCTAAACAACCGAAATTGCACACTGCCAGACCCCCCTAAAAGCAACTCCAAATATGCCAGGCAACTCAGCTCGGCAGAAGAAGAAGCCAAAAATATCGCCTAATTCAGAGAGGGGGAAAGCGTCACTAAACGAGCAGATAAAATCCAACATGGCCGACGGGACTTTGCAAAATCACGCAGAATTACCTGCTCAGATTTAAAGCCACATAACACCAATTACAAAGAAATGGCTCTAGAAGTAGCAAATTTGATTAACCCCACAATTGAAAAATCTATTTCAATGGCAGTTAAACACTTACAAGCAGAGATTAATAAGGTTGTAGAGCAACTTTCCTCTCACAATGTTACACTATCAGAAATGGAGGAAAGGATTTCTTCCTTAGAAGATAATGCTTCCTCAGCTAAGTCAAAAATACACATTTTGGAAAAGAAAATTTCAGATTTAGAAAATAAAACTGAGGACCTTGAGAACAGGTCTAGAAGGAATAATTTACGCTTGGTGGGCATACCGGAGCAGTATAAACACGACTCTCTCATTAAATTAATATCACAATGGCTCCCTAAATCTCTTGGGCTACAGAATGAAATTACATCCTTAAAGGAACAGTAACACCAAAAAATGAAAGTGTATAAAAGTAACTAAAATGTAATGTGCTGCTGCCCTGCACTGGTAAAAGTTGTGTGCTTACTTCATAAAGTCTACTATAATTTATATAAATAAGCTGCTATGTAGCCATGGGGGCAGCCATTCAAAGGAGAAAAGGCACAGGCACATAGCAGATAACAGATAAAACACTATTGTATTCTACAGAGCTTATCTGTTATCTGCTATGTAACCTGTGCCTTTTCTCTTTTTTTCCAGCTTGAATGGCTGCCCCTGGGGCTACACAGCAGGTTATTATATAAATTATATTAGGGTTTCTGTAGCAAACACCCCAGCTGTACCGGTGCAGGAATGGCTGCCCCCGGGGCTACACAGCGGGGTATTTATATAAACTATAGTAGGGTTTCTGTAGCAAACACCCCAGCTGTACCAGTGCAGGAACGGCTGCCCCCGGGGCTACACAGCGGGGTATTTATATAAACTATAGTAGGGTTTCTGTAGCAAACACCCCAGCTGTACCAGTGCAGGAATGGCTGCCCCCGGGGCTACACAGCGGGGTATTTATATAAACTATAGTAGGGTTTCTGTAGCAAACACCCCAGCTGTACCAGTGCAGGAATGGCTGCCCCCGGGGCTACACAGCGGGGTATTTATATAAACTATAGTCGGGTTTCTGTAGCAAACACCCCAGCTGTACCAGTGCAGGAATGGCTGCCCCCGGGGCTACACAGCGGGGTATTTATATAAACTATAGTAGGGTTTCTGTAGCAAACACCCCAGCTGTACCAGTGCAGGAATGGCTGCCCCCGGGGCTACACAGCGGGGTATTTATATAAACTATAGTAGGGTTTCTGTAGCAAACACCCCAGCTGTACCAGTGCAGGAATGGCTGCCCCCGGGGCTACACAGCGGGGTATTTATATAAACTATAGTAGGGTTACTGTAGCAAACACCCCAGCTGTACCAGTGCAGGAACGGCTGCCCCCGGGGCTACACAGCGGGGTATTTATATAAACTATAGTAGGGTTTCTGTAGCAAACACCCCAGCTGTACCGGTGCAGGAATGGCTGCCCCGGGGCTACACAGCGGGGTATTTATATAAACTATAGTAGGGTTTCTGTAGCAAACACCCCAGCTGTACCAGTGCAGGAACGGCTGCCCCGGGGCTACACAGCGGGGTATTTATATAAACTATAGTAGGGTTTCTGTAGCAAACACCCCAGCTGTACCAGTGCAGGAATGGCTGCCCCCGGGGCTACACAGCGGGGTATTTATATAAACTATAGTAGGGTTTCTGTAGCAAACACCCCAGCTGTACCAGTGCAGGAACGGCTGCCCCCGGGGCTACACAGCGGGGTATTTATATAAACTATAGTAGTGTTTCTGTAGCAAACACCCCAGCTGTACCGGTGCAGGAATGGCTGCCCCCGGGGCTACACAGCGGGGTATTTATATAAACTATAGTAGGGTTTCTGTAGCAAACACCCCAGCTGTACCAGTGCAGGAACGGCTGCCCCGGGGCTACACAGCGGGGTATTTATATAAACTATAGTAGGGTTTCTGTAGCAAACACCCCAGCTGTACCGGTGCAGGAATGGCTGCCCCCGGGGCTACACAGCGGGGTATTTATATAAACTATAGTAGGGTTTCTGTAGCAAACACCCCAGCTGTACCAGTGCAGGAATGGCTGCCCCCGGGGCTACACAGCGGGGTATTTATATAAACTATAGTAGGGTTACTGTAGCAAACACCCCAGCTGTACCAGTGCAGGGCAACAGTGCATTATATTTTTATTACTTTAAAGCTCTTTCATTTTTTGGTGTTACTGTTCCTTTAAAAATAGAAAGAGCTCACAGAGTGCGGCCATTGAAGGATTTACCTCAGCAGAAACCAAGAACAGTCTTGGTAAAATTCCTGGATTATTCAGACATATAAAAAAAAACAGGAACCTCTTTTTAGAAAAACATAGAATCTTAATGTTTCAAGATTTACATAGTTACATAGGGTTGAAAAAAGACCAGTGTCCATCAAGTTCAACCCATCCAAGTAAACCCAGCACACCTAACCCACACCTACCAATCTATACACTCACATACATAAACTATAAATACAACCACTAGTACTAACTGTAGATATTAGTATCACAATAGCCTTGGATATTCTGATTGATCAAGAACTCATCCAGGCCCCTCTTATAGGCATTAACAGAATCTGCCATTACCCCATCACTAGGAAGGGCATTCCCCAACCTCACTGCCCTCACCGTGAGGAACCCCCTACCCAACATCCCCCGGCAGGGCATTCCCCAACCTCACTGCCCTCACCGTGAGGAACCCCCTACGCTGCTTCAAATGGAAGCTCCTTTCCTCTAATCTATAGGGGTGACCTCTGGTGCGTTGATTGTTTTTATGGGAAAAAAGAACATCCCCATCTGCCTATAATCCCCTCTAATGTACTTGTACAGAGTAATCATGTCCCCTCGCAAGCGCCTCTTTTCCAGAGAAAACAACCCCAACCCTGACAGTCTCACCTCATAGTTTAAATCTTCCATCCCCTTAACCAGTTTAGTTGCAGTCTCTGCAATCTCTCCAGCTCATTAATATCCTTCTTAAGGACTGGAGCCCAAAACTGCACTGCATACTCAAGGTGAGGCCTTACCAGGGACCTATAAAGGGGCAAAATTATGTTCTCATCCCTTGAGTCAATGCCCTTTTTTATACAAGACAGCACTTTATTTGCTGTAGTAGCCACAGAATGACACTGCCTGGAATTAGACAACTTGTTATCAACAAAAACCCCTAGATCCTTCTCCATTAAGGATACCCCCAACACACTCCCATTCAGTAGATAGTTTGCGTTTATATTATTCCTACCAAAGTGCATAACTTTGCACTTATCAACATTGAACCTCATTTCCCAGTTTGCTGCCCAGTTATCTAATTTTGTCAAATCGCTCTGCAAAGCGGCACATCCTGCATGGAACTTATAGTTTTGCACAATTTAGTGTCATCAGCAAAAATAGAAACAGTACTGTCTATGCCCCCCTCCAGGTCATTTCTCTGTTAATCTATCAAAAAAGAGGCAACATTTTTCAAATGTCTGTCAAATGCATTTTCACCATGAGGTAAAGTTCGCATTGCTATATCCCGCCATTTTAAAAATATTCCTGTCATCAGGGGTGCATACTTTTGAAGATTTTAAAGAAGCTGAGAGGTTTGTAAATGACTTTACCTCACATGTGGGAAAATCTGCTTCGTGTGTCAAAATCTCTCTCTAACTCAAAAGGGGAATTCAATGCTGATTATAATGATAATTCAAGGGCTGATACTCCTCATATATCCAGAAAAGTCACTCCATCCATTAAAAGGGACCGGAGAAACTACAACTCTCTACCCAGGTCCAGATCTCCCATTGACAAAATCACCTCCACACCTGAGCTTTCAGAGATGGGGACTTGAACTGTGCTTTGTTTGGAAACATTATTCAGTTTACTTATACTGTATGTAATTAGGGGTCTGTATACTTTTGCATGACAGGGGTACGGAACAATGTTTCACTGGTTAGATTCTTTATAAAGAGTTTATTAAGCTTCTAATCCACTTAAGGAAAAAAGCGAAGTTATCTGAATTAATTAATTTGTTGTTTTAGTAATTTCCACTATGTTATTTCTTTATTTCTATATGCTAATATTGTTGTGCATTTTATTTTTCCAATCTAATGGTTTACATCAGTGCTGTCCAACTTCTGTTGTACCGAGGGCCGGAATTTTTCCGACCTACGTGGTGGAGGGCCGATAATGGAAGCCAGTTTTGACCACTCCCCTTTTTGAAACCGCACCCACTTGAAACCACACCCATGTTATCACATGACCATACTCATATTAATGGTTATAGTACAGCAAAAACCTGCCATACTCTGCCTGCCCTACCCTGCCTGTGTGTGCCATACTCTGCCTGCCCTACCCTGCCTGTGTGTGCCATACTCTGCCTTCCCTGCCCTGCCTGTGTGTGCCATACTCTGCCTGCCCTACCCTGCCTGTGTGTGCCATACTCTGCCTTCCCTACCCTGGCTGTGTGTGCCATACTCTGCCTTCCCTACCCTGCCTGTGTGCCATACTTGGCTGGTTTGTGCCATACTTGGCCTGTGTGTGCCATACTCTGCCTGCCCTACCCTGCCTGTGTGTGCCATACTCTGCCTTCCCTACCCTGCCTGCATGTGCCATACTTTCACTGTGTTTGCCATTCTTGGCTGGTTTGTGCCATACTTGGCCTGTGTATGCCATACTCTGCCTTCCCTACCCTGTCTGTGTGTGCCATACTCTGCCTTCCCTACCCTGCCTGTGTGTGCCATACTCTGCTTGCCCTATGATGCCTGTGTGTATGGCACACACATGCAGCCTACAGTGACACAATGCTGGCATTGCTCCTACAGTCTGCACAATAACTACTGTATATATTAAAAAACTTTTTAATTGCAGTACCACCTCAGTATATGTTCTTTTTGTAGTGTGCAGGGATTATTTGTGGGTTTCTACTGCTCCTGAGGTGTGAACAGGGGAACAATGGGGGTTATTACAGCCTGAGCCTGAGGTGTGAACACTGCAGGGGGTGAACAATGCAGAGATTAAAAGGTGTGAACAACACAAGGGATTACATATTTAAACAATACAGCCTGATTACAGCCTGAATCTGAGGTGAGAACCATGCAGGGGGGCAGTTAATCACAGTACTGATACCATTTAAAGCTTACACAAGAGTAAGCCATCAAAGCAGCCAGACAGGTGGGGGGCCACACAGAGGGGGGTCGCGGGCCGCCAGTTGGACAGCACTGGTTTACATTATCATCATTTTACTGTTATTACTGCCAAATATCTATACAAGGCTAGTCTAATGTTTAGTCCTCGTGTTATATACACTGCTTTCTTTTTACATGGATAACATTAAAATGATCTCATGGAACGTTAATGGTATGAATTCACCGATAAAACGAAAAAGAATTTTACAAGAGCTAAAGAAATATGACGCAGATATTGCACTACTACAGGAAACACATTTAAATGCTGATGAAAACCAGAAACTATGTTCTTCTTGGGTCGCTGATAACTTATATTCCCCTGCTATAAACAAAAAAGGTGGTGTTTCAATTCAATTTAACAAAAAGTTAAATTTTCAAATATTAAATACATCTAGGGATAACTCTGGAAGGTTTATTCATGCAGACATTTTTCATGGAACATGAACATCTGTTCAGTATATGCACCAAACAACAATAAACCTGAATTCTATCGAGATATAATTCATAGAATTAACTCATTGAGTACCTTTAATGTGATAGTGGGTGGTGACTTTAATGAATCGCACATATGGTGTTTAGATAAATGTGGCATATCCACTAACTCATCTCATAACAAATCTAAATTATTCTCAGATTTACTAGATCATTCAAACCTGAATGATGTCTGGAGAATTTTGAATCCCTCAAGCAAAGAATTCACCTTCTACTCCCATTCCCATGGTACGGGTACGAGAATAGATTATATACTTACATCTACTAACTTGCTAACTCATATTTCAGATGCTACGATTGGGAATTTTACATACTCGGATCACACTCCTATAAGCATTACTATTACAGCTAACTTTATTTCCAAATCCTTCATTCCGTGGAAATTCCCAGTATTCTTAGCGGCCAGGTCTGACTTTCAGCAAATGTTAAAAGATAAATGGAAAATCTTCTTATCCTATAATGCAGCTCACTCAAATAATCCAACTCTCCTTTGGGACACTTGGAAAGCATTCATCAGAGGAGAAATCACTTCTTTCAGATCACAATTTACTAAGAACATGAATTCAAAAATTTTGGATCTCAGTAGAAAACAAAAGGAAGCCTACATAACTTTTAAATCAACGCCAACTCAAGACAACCGTGAGACTTTTGAAAATTCCATAAAAGAACTTAAATCCTGGCTGTCTATAAAAGATTCTATTCACCAGAGTTATGTAAAGTCAAAATATTTCAACCAGGGCAACAAAGCTAATAAACTCCTAGCCAATATGACAAAAAATTGGTCAAATTCTCATAAAATTAGAGGCATTAAGTCTATGGATAATAAACTCACTCACAGTCCATTGGAGATCGCTGAGACCTTCCGAAAATATTATGAATCCCTTTACTCTCCTACTAACTCTAACAGCAAGTTGAGACAAACATTCTTCAACAACATTGCTTTCCCTGAAATATCTCAATCAGATATGGAAAATTTAAATTCTCCTATTACTGAAGAAGAAGTAAAATCCACAATATCATCCTTGAAGAAATACAAAGCAGGAGGACCTGATGGTCTATCAGGACCTTTTTATAAATGTCTAATTAATGAAATTTCACCCTTTCTTACAGATCTATATAATTTCATCATAACAAATAAGCAACCTTTGCCCTCAAGCCTCAATTCATATACATCAGTCCTGCTCAAACAGGGAAAAGATCCAACCAGTACATCCTCATACAGACCCATTGCCTTAATCAACCAGGATGTGAAGATATTGACTAAAATAATCGCTAACCGTCTATCTTCAGTACTCCCAAAACTCATCTCCCCAGAACAAAATGGATTTGTCAAAGGCAGATCAGGAACAAAAAATTTAAGAACATTAATTAAAGTCATATACACAGCTAAAGCTAATAAAATCCCAATCTCCTTGGTGGGAATAGATGCGGAGAAAGCCTTCGACAACATCTGCTGGGATCACCTTCTGGATTCTCTAAAAGCTTTTGGCTTTCATGGCTCTTTTATTGACTTAATTCACCTATTGTACTCGGCTCCTACTACTCAATTATTGGCAGCAGGAGAACTATCAAAACTAATTTACTTGAAAAGAGGAACTAGACAAGGTTGCCCATTATCACCTCTATTATTTGACTTATCTTTGGAACCTTTAATTAGAACTTTAAAGTCTACTGATTCCTTGCCAGGCATGTTAATAAATCAAACAAAGGTTCAACTAACAGCCTTTGCGGATGACTTACTTTTAATTGTTAAAGACCCAAACAAAAATCTTATCAACTTATTTTCCATAATTCAAAGCTACAAGGCTATTTCCGGGTTCAAAATAAATCTAAACAAATCTGAACTCATGGATGCATATGGCCAAACCTCATCAATTATCCTAAAACAATTAGGAATTAAAAAGAGTCTTTCAAGCATTAAATACCTTGGAATACATCTACCGTCAGATCTTCAAAGGATTTACTCTTTAAATTATTTACCTATGTCAAAAAACATAATTTCTCTATGTCAAAAATGGAAAAACATCCCATTGAACTTAAAAGGAAAAATAGCTTTTTTCAAAATGATGATCTTTCCGAAATGTATTTACACTATTATAAATTTGCGTCTTTTAATCAAACATAAGGATATCAACAAGATAAAAGCAGCTCTCTTAGAATTCCTATGGAAGGGTAAAATTCCCAAAATAGCATTAAATAAACTGAACTATTCTAAATCTTATGGAGGCCTTGGTTTGTCTGATCTCAGATCCTTTAACCTATCAGCTTTAACTCGTTACATAGTGGAATGATTTTCGGAAAAGGACAAATTTACTAATCTACCACTGGAACTTTCAACTAATTCTGGAAACAATATACTGGAACAAATTCACAAACCCCTGAAATCTCAATCGACTGAAACTAAAGAAAATCCTTTATATAGAGATACGTTTGCAGTTTGGAAATGAATGCATAAATCATATAAATCCAGCTATATCTCAACTCCATATTTACCCGTAGTAAAAATGTCAACATTACCCAGCTCATATCATCCTCCTATATCTACCATTTGGAAACAGAAAGGAATAAAATGTATAAAAGATATTACTTCACCTTCCTATGACAAAGTTTTGGATTGGAAAGATTTCAGTAATAAATTTCAAATTTCTGACAAAGAAAAACTATATTATCTCCAAATATCTCACTGGTTTAAACACCATAACAATTTAGACTTCTTATCATCCTATAATTCAATACTTACTACGGCTCTAGATAATCTCATGGTTTCTCAATCCCGTAATAAAATCGGGATTATACAAACTTTAATATGGAGCAACCCGACCCTCAAACCTCATCCTATGGACTTGACTGCAAAAAAATGGTCCACCTATCTTCATACAGAAATTTCCACAGAAAGCTTAACCAACGGTATAAAGCGCTTTGATAAACTTATACAAACTGAATTCTGGAGAGAACAAAATTATAGACTTATACACCTGGCCTATAAGGGCTTCAACTTTGTCTCAAAAAATAAGAATTTCATCAATAATTGTCCCAAATGTAATACACCGCTTCCAAATTCAATTCATTTACTCTGGGATTGTCCTCATATAAAAAATTTTTGGAAAGTCATTGAGAATCATCTAAATTCTACATTAGATTCTAAATATAACCTGACGCCAAAATCTGCTTTATTAAATTTCTCAGTAGATCCAACACAAATATCTACTCTCCTTCAACCTAAATTTGGGAACACCACTTATTCTATAAATTACTTAAATCTCATTTTAGCAGCTGCAAAGAGGATTATCTTTAAGAAATGGTTAGATCCGAATCCCCCTTCTATAAAGGAAGTTATAATGGAGCTAAAAGTTCTTTGTACAAATGAAGCCATAGCCTTCAAACTTGGTAGCACAAAAAACCGTATAAGATACTTACATAGTTACATAGTAGTTACATAGTTACATAGGGTTGAAAAAAGACCATTGTCCATCAAGTTCAACCAATCAGAGTAAACCCAGCACACAACCTATACTAACCAATCTATACACTGACATACATAAAGTATATAAATACAACCACTAGTACTAACTGTAGGTATTAGTATCACAATAGCCTTGGATATTCTGATTGATCAAGAACTCATCCAGGCCCCTCTTATAGGCATTAACAGAATCTGCCATTACCTCATCACTAGGAAGGGCATTCCCCAACCCCCTCACTGCCCTCACCGCGAGGAACCCCCTACGCTGCTTCAAATGGAAGCTCCTTTCCTCTAATCTAAAGGGGTGACCTCTGGTGCGTTGATTGTTTTTATGGGAAAAAAGAACATCCCCCAACTGCCTATAATCCCCTCTAATGTACTTGTACAGAATAATCATGTCCTCTCGCAAGCGCCTCTTTTCCAGAGAAAACAACCCCAACCTCGACAGTCTCACCTCATAGTTTAACCCTTCCATCCCCTTTACCAGGTTAGTTGCAGTCTCTGCACTCTCTCCAGCTCATTAATATCCTTCTTATGGACTAAATGGAGACTGTTCATAAATAAACTTCCTCCCAATGATAGATCACAATTGGACTCGATACTTTACATACCATAGTTCCATGATAGCTCTTGTACTATTTACTAGCCTTTGAAATTGTTACAAACAGAAAAGTTATTTGTAGTATAACCTTGGACAACTGTATAATTCTAATCTATGTTTTTGTTTTTTGTTTTTCTTCCTCATTTCCATCTTTTCATATGTGATCAAATGAAAATATGTTTTGGAAATGTTCATTGCTATATTTTATGTATATCTTGGACGTTATTATCCCATTGGGGATTTGCTTATTTCTCAATGTTTAATGTATTGTTTATTCTAATGAAAAATAAATAAAAAAAATATAAAAAAAAAAAAAAAAGCCAATGTTTCCTTATTAGGGGACAAGGGGCTTTTTAACAGAAAAATCAAACTCATCACCGACACTATGGGGCACTTTTACTGTTTTATTATTACAGAGAAAAGGGAATCATTTAACCATGAAATAAACCCAATAGGGCTGTTCTGCCCCCAATAAGGGGTAATTATATCTTAGTTGGGATCAAGTACAGGTACTGTTTTATTATTACAGAGAAAAGGGAATCATTTAACCATGAAATAAACCCAATAGGGCTGTTCTGCCCCAATAAGGGGTAATTATATCTTAGTTGGGATCAAGTACAGGTACTGTTTTATTATTACAGAGAAAAGGGAATCATTTAACCATGAAATAAACCCAATAGGGCTGTTCTGCCCCCAATAAGGGGTAATTATATCTTAGTTGGGATCAAGTACAGGTACTGTTTTATTATTACAGAGAAAAGGGAATCATTTAACCATGAAATAAACCCAATAGGGCTGTTCTGCCCCCAATAAGGGGTAATTATATCTTAGTTGGGATCAAGTACAGGTACTGTTTTATTATTACAGAGAAAAGGGAATCATTTAACCATTAAATAAACCCAATAGGGCTGTTCTGCCCCAATAAGGGGTAATTATATCTTAGTTGGGATCAAGTACAGGTACTGTTTTATTATTACAGAGAAAAGGGAATCATTTAACCATTAAATAAACCCAATAGGGCTGTTCTGCCCCAATAAGGGGTAATTATATCTTAGTTGGGATCAAGTACAGGTACTGTTTTATTATTACAGAGAAAAGGGAATCATTTAACTATGAAATAAACCCAATAGGGCTGTTCTGCCCCAATAAGGGGTAATTATATCTTAGTTGGGATCAAGTGCAGGTACTGTTTTATTACTACAGGACAGACCTCCCGTCCCCTTAAAAATCATATTAGGGAGCATATTCTGTGACCTACACTGAGGTTTGTTATGTGAGTCCCTATTTATTTTTTCACTATAACTTTCTTTATTACTTTATTTTTCAGTGCTGAGGCAATTTACACACATGCTGCTCCTTTTTTGGCTGAAGGGGCACCACCCCTGATAGGAATCTGCAGCCCAAATCCCTGACAGCAGAAGACGTTTGGTTCTAAGTGGTTTAGAAGAAAAGCATTTCCCGTAAGCTGGAGCTTTCAGTTTCGTTTTGACTCAAATGAACTGCCAGCCCCCAGCTGGCAACCAGAACGATAGCATTTCTATTAAACAGCTCAGTTTAAACAAATCTATTTATACATTCAGGGAAAAAAAAGGAGGGAGGGCCCAGTGACTTGCCTATAATATACACTGGGGTGTTGTATGATACAGTCTGTGGCTTTGGTTGATCTAGAAGGGACTTTAAAGGGGATATAAACCCTGCGGCTCAACCAAACGTTACTCAGCTGTTGCTGGACTACAAATCCCAGAATAATGTAACATATAATGAAGGGTGAGGCATGCTGGGAGCTGTAGTCCAGCAACATCAGGGTTGTATTCTTAAAGCAATATTGCACAATAAAACTTTCCCAGCTCTCTAGGGCCCGCATTGGCAGCATTGAAATGCAAAAGAATCCACCAATGAGAATCCCAGCTGATCTGTATAAATCTGGCTCCCTGTTCTCTGTTCCTGCAATTGGAGTTGGGAGCATTAAGCACAGTTTCCCAGCACTGAACAAGTCTGTCCCTTTATCCCCATGTCTGATTCCTGTGCCATATAATGACGGGAAAATGCCATCATTATCTCTATATGTAAGGTACCAGCAAGGGGCCTGACACAGTGCTGGGAATCAGCATTCTCATTGGTCACTTCTCTTGCATCTATAATTAAGTTTTGGGTCAGTAGAATTCTCATTGGGGAATTGGTTTCCATGTGTAATTACGTTTTTCATCAACTTCTATAGAGAACTAGGGGGCGCAGTGGGACAGCTTTATGGTTGGGTTTAGTGTAAAACGTCTGCTCACTAAATTTCAACCCAAAGTCTCATTTAAGTTGGGATGAATACAAAGAATAGCTGAATTCTTCTTTACAATTCGCTTGATTTTGAACTTAAAGTCAGAATACAGGATGTGGTGTGAGCTGTGTCTGTCTTTCAAAAGCCAATGTTTCCTTATTAGTGGACGAGGGGCTTTTTAACAGAAAAATCAAACTCATCACTTACACTATGGGGCACTTTTACTGTTTTATTATTACAGAGAAAAGGGAATCATTTAACCATGAAATAAACCCAATAGGGCTGTTCTGCCCCCAATAAGGGGTAATTATATCTTAGTTGGGAACAAGTACAGGTACTGTTTTATTATTACAGAGAAAAGGGAATCATTTAACCATGAAATAAACCCAATAGGGCTGTTCTGCCCCAATAAGGGGTAATTATATCTTAGTTGGGATCAAGTACAGGTACTGTTTTATTATTACAGAGAAAAGGGAATCATTTAACCATGAAATAAACCCAATAGGGCTGTTCTGCCCCAATAAGGGGTAATTATATCTTAGTTGGGATCAAGTACAGGTACTGTTTTATTATTACAGAGAAAAGGGAATCATTTAACCATGAAATAAACCCAATAGGGCTGTTCTGCCCCCAATAAGGGGCAAGTGTGTGTGTGTGTGGGGTGCTAAGAAATAAAAAAACAATAAAAAAACACCACAACAAAAGGTTAAAAAATAGTAAAAACTTTATTATATCCAATACTGACATAGAAACTATTAGAAAAGCCATAAAAACACTTTGCAATATGACAAAAATTCGCAAAATCCTTGTTCATTTTGTACAGAATGTGACAATTCATCAGAGAGACTTGAGAATTGGGAGAATGCCCTAGGGACCCGCTGCAGCTTCTAATCCTACATCAGAAGAGTAAGCAGAGCTCATTTCTGATTGGTTGAACTGCAGCTGTCTTGTGACCTGCCTCTGACCAATGAGAGATGGCCCAATCCGGCCTAACCCTTTTAGAAATAACACTTGGTTTTCACGGCAGAAATGGTGTAGAAATCGGTTATATAAATATAATACTATAACCTATAGACCATAAAGCCGCTGCTACTTTGTGAGACCTACGGATTCAAATTTGAAGATTGAGTCCTTTCTGTACTTCAAGTTTTTCACGGGGGGGAAAAAAAAGAACTATCGTGGGCATAGTTTCAAATTAGTGTTTTCCAAGCTTGAATTTTCAAGATATCGAACGCAGAGCAACACCAGAAGCCTTATCTGTTTTTCTACTGCAGTTCTCTCTCTGCCTTTACAGTTACTGCAACTGACCAGCAGGTGGCGCTGTTGTCACAAAATGCTTTATATGGCAGATAATAAAAACTTCAATAGCTCTGAAAGCAAAAGTGCTGCTGCCCCCAATAAGGGGTAATTATATCTTAGTTGGGATCAAGTACAGGTACTGTTTTATTATTACAGAGAAAAGGGAATCATTTAACCATTAAATAAACCCAATAGGGCTGTTCTGTCCCCAATAAGGGGTAATTATATCTTAGTTGGGATCAAGTACAGGTACTGTTTTATTATTACAGAGAAAAGGGAATCATTTAACCATGAAATAAACCCAATAGGGCTGTTCTGCCCCAATAAGGGGTAATTATATCTTAGTTGGGATCAAGTACAAGTACTGTTTTATTATTACAGAGAAAAGGGAATCATTTAACCATTAAATAAACCCAATAGGGCTGTTCTGCCCCAATAAGGGGTAATTATATCTTAGTTGGGATCAAGTACAAGTACTGTTTTATTATTACAGAGAAAAGGGAATCATTTAACCATTAAATAAACCCAATAGGGCTGTTCTGCCCCAATAAGGGGTAATTATATCTTAGTTGGGATCAAGTACAGGTACTGTTTTATTATTACAGAGAAAAGGGAATCATTTAACCATGAAATAAACCCAATAGGGCTGTTCTGCCCCAATAAGGGGTAATTATATCTTAGTTGGGATCAAGTGCAGGTACTGTTTTATTATTATAGGACAGACCTCCCGTCCCCTTAAAAATCATATTAGGGAGCATATTCTGTGACCTACACTGAGGTTTGTTATGTGAGTCCCTATTTATTTTTTCACTATAACTTTCTTTATTACTTTATTTTTCAGTGCTGAGGCAATTTACACACATACTGCTCCTTTTTTTGGCTGAAGGGGCACCACCCCTGATAGGAATCTGCAGCCCAAATCCCTGACAGCAGAAGACGTTTGGTTCTAAGTGGTTTAGAAGAAAAGCATTTCCCGTAAGCTGGAGCTTTCAGTTTTGTTTTGACTCAAATGAACTGCCAGCCCCCAGCTGGCAACCAGAACGATAGCATTTCTATTAAACAGCTCAGTTTAAACAAATCTATTTATACATTCAGGGAAAAAAAAGGAGGGAGGGCCCAGTGACTTGCCTATAATATACACTGGGGTGTTGTATGATACAGTCTGTGGCTTTGGTTGATCCAGAAGGGACTTTAAAGGGGAAATAAACCCTGCGGCTCAACCAAACGTTACTCAGCTGTTGCTGGACTACAAATCCCAGAATAATGTAACATATAATGAAGGGTGAGGCATGCTGGGAGCTGTAGTCCAGCAACATCAGGGTTGTATTCTTAAAGCAATATTGCACAATAAAACTTTCCCAGCTCTCTAGGGCCCGCATTGGCAGCATTGAAATGCAAAAGAATCCTCCAATGAGAATCCCAGCTGATCTGTATAAATCTGGCTCCCTGTTCTCTGTTCCTGCAATTGGAGTTGGGAGCATTAAGCACAGTTTCCCAGCACTGAACAAGTCTGTCCCTTTATCCCCATGTCTGATTCCTGTGCCATATAATGACGGGAAAATGCCATCATTATCTCTATATGTAAGGTACCAGCAAGGGGCCTGACACAGTGCTGGGAATCAGCATTCTCATTGGTCACTTCTCTTGCATCTATAATTAAGTTTTGGGTCAGTAGAATTCTCATTGGGGAATTGGTTTCCATGTGTAATTACGTTTCTTATCAACTTCTATAGAGAACTAGGGGGCGCAGTGGGGCAGCTTTACGGTTGGGTTTAGTGTAAAACGTCTGCTCACTAAATTTCAACCCAAAGTCTCATTTAAGTTGGGATGAATACAAAGAAAAGCTGAATTCTTCTTTACAATTCGCTTGATTTTGAACTAAAAGTCAGAATACAGGATGTGGTCTGAGCTGTGTCTGTCTTTCAAAAGCCAATGTTTCCTTATTAGTGGACGAGGGGCTTTTTAACAGAAAAATCAAACTCATCACTTACACTATGGGGCACTTTTACTGTTTTATTATTACAGAGAAAAGGGAATCATTTAACCATGAAATAAACCCAATAGGGCTGTTCTGCCCCCAATAAGGGGTAATTATATCTTAGTTGGGATCAAGTACAGGTACTGTTTTATTATTACAGAGAAAAGGGAATCATTTAACCATTAAATAAACCCAATAGGGCTGTTCTGCCCCAATAAGGGGTAATTATATCTTAGTTGGGATCAAGTACAGGTACTGTTTTATTATTACAGAGAAAAGGGAATCATTTAACCATGAAATAAACCCAATAGGGCTGTTCTGCCCCAATAAGGGGTAATTATATCTTAGTTGGGATCAAGTACAGGTACTGTTTTATTATTACAGAGAAAAGGGAATCATTTAACCATTAAATAAACCCAATAGGGCTGTTCTGCCCCCAATAAGGGGTAATTATATCTTAGTTGGGATCAAGTACAGGTACTGTTTTATTATTACAGAGAAAAGGGAATCATTTAACCATGAAATAAACCCAATAGGGCTGTTCTGCCCCAATAAGGGGTAATTATATCTTAGTTGGGATCAAGTACAGGTACTGTTTTATTATTACAGAGAAAAGGGAATCATTTAACCATTAAATAAACCCAATAGGGCTGTTCTGCCCCCAATTAGGGGCAAGGTGGGTGTGTGTGGGGTGCTAAGAAATAAAAAAACAATAAAAAAAAAACACCACAACAAAAGGTTAAAAAATAGTAAAAACTTTATTATATCCAATACTGACATAGAAACTATTAGAAAAGCCATAAAAACACTTTGCAATATGACAAAAATTCGCAAAATCCTTATTAATTTTGTACAGAATGTGACAATTCATCAGAGAGACTTGAGAATTGGGAGAATGCCCTAGGGACCCGCTGCAGCTTCTAATCCTACATCAGAAGAGTAAGCAGAGCTCATTTCTGATTGGTTGAACTGCAGCTGCCTTGTGACCTGCCTCCAACCAATGAGAGACGGCCAAATCCGGCAGGCGTGGCCTAACCCTTTTAGAAACAACACTTGGTTTTCACGGCAGAAATGGTGCAGAAATCGGTTATATAAATATAATACTATAGCCGCTGCTACTTTGTGAGACCTACGGATTCAAATTTGATTCATGTGGGGGGGGGGAAGAACGATCGTGGGCTTTCAAATTAGCGTTTTCCAAGCTCGAATATTCAAGATATATCGAACGCAGAGCAACACCAGAAGCCTTATCGGTTTTCCTACTGCAGTTCTCTCTCTCAGGCTGTAGTTACTGGAACTGACCAGCAGGTGGAGCTGTTGTCACAAAATGCTTTATATGGCAGATAACACAAACTCTTCAATAGCTCTGAAAGCAAAAGTGCTTACAAAATGATCCTGAGCAATTTTACATTCATTTGTGTAAAGGTTTATTTATCCTTTGAGTTGTTTCCATTAATCGTGAACATTTGAGTTGGAAAATTCTAATTTGAAAAGAGATTGTGGGTTTGTAAATCAAAAGTGAATAAATCTGCCCCTATAATATATTGAAGTACCAAGACTGTTTTTCCATCGTAGAAATGTTAGTAATACGCCCTCCCACACGACAGCATGATGCATTATAGGTACAGAATAGACGTGCATAACTAAATACAGGATATTCATTCTCTAGACCAATAAGGCTTCTTGGCTCAGGCTATTGCACATCTCTTATGGAAAACTCAGTTTACATTAAAGCACTTGGAATCAGGGCAGCAATACACAGAGGGGCCTAATTACCACAATGGGGCATTATGTAACAATCAAATGCGCCCCAAAACCAGGAATGGACCCCGAGAATCCAGATTATCAAGCCCAGTACTGAATCTAGGCGGAGAGAGGAGAGATGGGAATCGGCCAAACATTCTTGGTGCCTGATGTTTTCCTACGCTTGTGAATGGTTTAAACCAAGGGGGTGTTCCTTGTGGCTCAGCACTGTAAAGAGCAGACATTGGCTAGACAAATGGAAGGACTGGAAGCTCACTCCCTTGGGAAGTTGGGGTACAGGTGAAGGCCCATTGGGGCAAAATGAAGTGATGTCTCAGACCCTGTGAGACCAAGGCTTTGGCCAGAAGACCCTTTTCTCAAGAAACCTCTCATACGTTATGGCGACTTGGCACAGAGACAATAATAAGGCCAAGGTCCCATTCTAAAGGTCACACTATGGCAAAAGCTTGGAAAACCAACCCAGCTTGCCTTACCTAGAATACTGCTCTACTATAGACATGGCTATCAAATAAAAAATACACATTACAGGGGTATGGGAGATAGCTCTAAGTTCAACCAGGGACTTGTCCGATTGCCATCTTGGAGTCAGGAAGGAATTGGGCAAATCAGAGAGGCTTCAGATGGGGTTTTTGCCTTCCTCTGGATCAACTAGCAGTTAGGCAGGTTATATATAGGCATTATGGTTGAACTTGATGGACGTACGTCTTTTTTCAACCCAACTTACTAT
The DNA here is from genome assembly GCF_000004195.4 of Xenopus tropicalis. Taxonomy (NCBI): domain Eukaryota; kingdom Metazoa; phylum Chordata; class Amphibia; order Anura; family Pipidae; genus Xenopus; species Xenopus tropicalis. The sequence continues at coordinate 8,304,547 of NC_030685.2, read as the reverse complement.
GTTACTATGTTACATTGGCTCAATAGAGAGCGAGGTGTGGGTGGGAGGGAATAATGGTAAAACCTTCACCCAAGACAGAAATATTCTATTATAAATGGACGTTTTCTCGTGTTGCCTCGTGGGTTATGAAGTTCTGCTGAGCGGTTTTACCAGACACATAATTACGGAGCCGTGAATTCATTCATTCGCAAGCTTCATGCCTATATAACACTGCATTCATAGAAAATGCCTTTTAAAGGATAAGTAAACCTTTAAAAATGTTAATGTAAATGCTGAGGGTGCCTTTCTAAGCACTTTTGCAATTTACATTATTGTTTTTAATTTCTGTTTTTATTAACTGGCAATATAATGAAACGTGCACCCTTTAATGATGTGCGGGCCGGCCCAATACCCACAGGTTGGGCGGGTTCAGGCTGACCTCGGGTTGCAGGTGGGTTCGGGCTGAACGCTTCCACTCACCCTACCCGCCCGCAACCTTACACTGCTGGCTTCCTCTTCTGGCTCTCTAATTTATAGGCGCGTGCCCAGCATGCCCCGCCCCCTTTATGACATCATTGTGGGGTGGGCATGGGTCTATAAATAGAGGAAGGAAGCTGGGTCTGGTAGGGTTCGGGTTGGGGGTAGGCGGGTTATGGTTGGGTCAACCAGTACATCATTAGCACCCTTCCCGAGCAGAGCAACATCAGAACCCTTCTCCGTTTTCCTTCTGAAGGGAGATCTGACAGCACAGTTACAGGGACTGACCAGCAGGTGGCGCAAATGTCATTATATTGGCAGTAAATTGCAAAAGTGCTTACAAAAACGCCATAAGCAATTTTACAACTTTTTTTATGGTTTAGTTATCCTTATAAAAACTGGACAGGTCATTCTGGGATTGTATATTTACTATATGGCACAAACTCAAAAATAAAAAAAAAAAAAGACTTTGGACTTTCTATGTTGTCAGATAAGGACCTGGATTTTCTAGCAGAGGTGCGTGCAATAAGAAGCCTGTACATCTCCAGTGATTAAAACAATACATGTAAGAATTCTAATAGGGAGGCACCCAATCCACCATTTTGGGATTCGGCCGAACCCCGAATCCTTTGTGAAAGATTTGGTCAAATACCGGAATGGATCCTAATAAGCATATGCAAACCAAGGTACTGGTATAGGAACTGTTATCCAGAATGCTCGGGACAAAGGATATTGGATAAGGGGATCTTTCCATCTGTTCTGCCCCCACTAAGGGGTAATTATATCTTAGTTGGGATCAAGTACAGGTACTGTTTTATTATTACAGAGAAAAGGGAATCATTTAACCATTAAATAAACCCAATAGGGCTGTTCTGCCCCCAATAAGGGGTAATTATATCTTAGTTGGGATCAAGTACAGGTACTGTTTTATTATTACAGAGAAAAGGGAATCATTTAACCATTAAATAAACCCAATAGGGCTGTTCTGCCCCAATAAGGGGTAATTATATCTTAGTTGGGATCAAGTACAGGTACTGTTTTATTATTACAGAGAAAAGGGAATCATTTAACCATGAAATAAACCCAATAGGACTGTTCTGCCCCAATAAGGGGTAATTATATCTTAGTTGGGATCAAGTACAGGTACTGTTTTATTATTACAGAGAAAAGGGAATCATTTAACCATTAAATAAACCCAATAGGGCTGTTCTGCCCCCAATAAGGGGTAATTATATCTTAGTTGGGATCAAGTACAGGTACTGTTTTATTATTACAGAGAAAAGGGAATCATTTAACCATGAAATAAACCCAATAGGACTGTTCTGCCCCAATAAGGGGTAATTATATCTTAGTTGGGATCAAGTACAGGTACTGTTTTATTATTACAGAGAAAAGGGAATCATTTAACCATGAAATAAACCCAATAGGGCTGTTCTGCCCCAATAAGGGGTAATTATATCTTAGTTGGGATCAAGTACAGGTACTGTTTTATTATTACAGAGAAAAGGGAATCATTTAACCATGAAATAAACCCAATAGGGCTGTTCTGCCCCCAATAAGGGGTAATTATATCTTAGTTGGGATCAAGTACAGGTACTGTTTTATTATTACAGAGAAAAGGGAATCATTTAACAGGATTCGGTTCGGCCAGGAATATTTAGATCCGGCTCAAAAAGGCTGAATCTTGGCCGAATCCCAAACTGAATGCTGGACTCGGTACATCCCTACTGCTAATGCCTCCTATCTATTCAAGTTTAATATTAGTAAACATGTTGCCCTCAATAATAACAAAACCCCATTTCAGCTTATACAGATTAGCTACTGAATCATTTCACCCCCAGCTGCTGCTGCTTGGGGATTATTTGGCAGGGAATGTTATACATAAAATATATCTTATTACTAAACAACAACAAAATAAATGTACAAAAATGACCCCCAGGTAAATAAATATCCCCGTAGCACGTGCCATATTTACAGATTAACCCGCTAGTGTCCATTGCACATTTTCCTCTTTGGCGTGCAATTCCGCTCGCTAAAGCCCGGGATTGGATATGTAACGGTTAAGATTAAAGGGTAAGTCGGCCTATGGTGGGAGAAGGTACAAGCGATACAGACTTGCATAGCAATAAGGGGGCGGTACAAAATAGCCAGCTACAAATATAGGCAAAATGCACTTTTAATAAAAACTAATACTGATTATTTTGCTTTTGTAAAAACCTAGAACCTATCGCTCATTGTTTCTTATTCCCTCGCACACTCAGCACCTTGTAAATGCCGTTGTTGAACACAGTTAGGAAGTGGGGTCTGGATTCCTTTCCCATCATGGAACATAGCGGAACTTTCCCAGCATTCTCTGGATCTTCAATGTCCCAGATTTCTGGCAGGCTGCACCCAGGTCTGAAAAGGACAAGGGATTATTATTAGGATTACTATAAAGTTAACTTTCAGTTCAGCAACTGATCAGTCATCAGTCCCTGCCCCAGTGAGCTTACAATCTAAGGTCCCTATCCCATTCCCATCAGCCCCTGCCCCAGTGAGCTTACACTCTAATGTCCCTATCCCATTCCCATCAGTCCCTGCCCCAGTGAGCTTACAATCTAAGGTCCCTATCACATTCCCATCAGTCCCTGCCCCAGTGAGCTTACAATCTAAGGTCCCTATCACATTCCCATCAGTCCCTGCCCCAGTGAGCTTACAATCTAAGGCCCCTATCCCATTCCCATCAGTCCCTGCCCCAGTGAGCTTACAATCTAAGGTCCCTATCACATTCCCATTAGTCCCTGCCCCAGTGAGCTTACAATCTAAGGTCCCTATCCCATTCCCATCAGTCCCTGCCCCAGTGAGCTTACAATCTAAGGTCCCTATCACATTCCCATCAGTCCCTGCCCCAGTGAGCTTACAATCTAAGGTCCCTATCACATTCCCATCAGTCCCTGCCCCAGTGGAGCTTACAATCTAAGGTCCCTATCACATTCCCATCAGTCCCTGCCCCAGTGGAGCTTACAATCTAAGGTCCCTATCCCATTCCCATCAGTCCCTGCCCCAGTGGAGCTTACAATCTAAGGTCCCTATCCCATTCCCATCAGTCCCTGCCCCAGTGGAGCTTACAATCTAAGGTCCCTATCACATTCCCATCAGTCCCTGCCCCAGTGGAGCTTACAATCTAAGGTCCCTATCACATTCCCATCAGTCCCTGCCCTTGTGGAGCTTACAATCTAAGGTCCCTATCACATTCCCATCAGTCCCTGCCCCAGTGGAGCTTACAATCTAAGGTCCCTATCCCATTCCCATCAGTCCCTGCCCCAGTGGAGCTTACAATCTAAGGTCCCTATCCCATTCCCATCAGTCCCTGCCCCAGTGGAGCTTACAATCTAAGGTCCCTATCCCATTCCCATCAGTCCCTGCCCCAGTGGAGCTTACAATCTAAGGTCCCCATCACATTCCCATCAGTCCCTGCCCCAGTGGAGCTTACAATCTAAGGTCCCTATCACATTCCCATCAGTCCCTGCCCCAGTGGAGCTTACAATCTAAGGTCCCTATCACATTCCCATCAGTCCCTGCCCCAGTGGAGCTTACAATCTAAGGTCCCTATCACATTCCCATCAGTCCCTGCCCTAGTGGAGCTTACAATCTAAGGTCCCTATCACATTCCCATCAGACCCTGCCCCAGTGAGCTTACAATCTAAGGTCCCTATCACATTCCCATCAGTCCCTGCCCCAGAGAGATTACAATCTAAGGTCCCTATCCCATTCCCATCAGTCCCTGCCCCAGTGAGCTTACAATCTAAGGTCCCTATCCCATTCCCATCAGTCCCTGCCCCAGTGAGCTTACAATCTAAGGTCCCTATCACATTCCCATCAGTCCCTGCCCCAGAGAGATTACAATCTAAGGTCCCTAACCCATTCCCATCAGTCCCTGCCCCAGTGAGCTTACAATCTAAGGTCCCTATCCCATTCCCATCAGTCCCTGCCCCAGTGAGCTTACAATCTAAGGTCCCTATCCCATTCCCATCAGTCCCTGCCCCAGTGAGCCTACAATCTAAGGTCCCTATCACATTCCCATCAGTCCCTGCCCCAGTGGAGCTTACAATCTAAGGTCCCTATCCCATTCCCATCAGCCCCTGCCCCAGTGAGCTTACAATCTAAGGTCCCTATCACATTCCCATCAGTCCCTGCCCCAGTGGAGCTTACAATCTAAGGTCCCTATCACATTCCCATCAGTCCCTGCCCCAGTGGAGCTTACAATCAAAGGTCCCTATCACATTCCCATCAGTTCCTGCACCAGTGAGCTCACAATCTAAGGTCCCTATCACATTCCCATCAGTCCCTGCCCCAGTGAGCTTACAATCTAAGGTCCCTATCCCATTCCCATCAGTCCCTGCCCCACTTACTTAGTCCTCCGCGTACACCAGGTATCTTCTAGTATAAAGAAGTCGACGCCCATTCCCAGTAAAGTATTTTTCACTTCCTTTGCGGGTTTCCGGCTGTACATGGAGTAGACCTTTTTAGTGCGCGCTCTGGGGGTAGGAAAGAAAAATTATATTAAAATGAGCGTAAGTGCAATTAATGGTACAGATCAACATTATTCATTTGTGACTATTTCTGCAACACACGGGGCAGATATGTAAAATGTTTTTCCACAGTTTTGAAGCTTTTCCTGAAATTCTAAATACTTTTAAAAAAAAATGTAACCCATTGCTTCTTTTCCTATCAGCTCTGAGCAGGCGAAAACCACTTTATCCCATTGGCCAAAAGCTTCCCTTAAAGGAAAAATAAAGTCAAAGTCACTTGGGGGTGCCAAAATGTTAGGCACCCCCAAGTGACTTTGACCGCCTACCTTTTACCCCGGGCTGGTGCCCCTGTGAGGAAGGAACAGCACCAGCCCGGGGTAGCTGCCGGCGCTTCCTTTTCCTGATTCGCTGCGCGCGCATGCGCAGTAGAGTGAAAAGCCGAACTTAAATGTTAAAGTCGGCTTTTCACTCTACTGCGCATGCGCCCACCGCTGGCACTCAGGAAAAGGAAGCCAGGAAGACGGAAGCGCTGCGCTCCAGGTGCCCCGGGCTGGTGCTGTTTTCTCCTAACAGGGGCACCAGCCCGGGGTACGAGGTAAGCGGTTAAAGTCACTTGGGGGTGCCTAACATTTTGGCACCCCCAAGTGACTTTGACTTTCGTTTCCCTTTAAAGCCAACTGAAGAACCCAGGAAAGCTTTCATCAAGCTCTGGGAAAATTCTTGTCTCTCAGTGAATGGTTTCACTTGAAATTCAGGAACAACGATAAACAGTCACAAAATGTGACTTTTTTCCCCCCACTGGTGGCAGAATATGAAAAGTTCCCCCCAACAAATAATAAATCTGCCCCAGAGCAGTAACAATTGTACCTGTACACAACTAGCAGTGATGCGAATTATAAATACTGCTGGCAGTCTGAGGTTAATACATTTATACTTTATATATATATATATATATATATATATATATATATATATATATATATATATATATATATATATATATATAGTGAATAAAGTACCCCCTATTGTAACATATAGGGATATTATAAGTCCCAGAGGAGTTCCTTATAATATATAGTGAATAAAGTGCCCCCTATTGTAACATATAGGGATATTATAAGTCCCCGAGGAGTTCCTTATAATATATAGTGAATAAAGTACCCCCTATTGTAACATATAGGGATATTATAAGTCCCAGAGGAGTTCCTTATAATACATAGTGAATAAAGTACCCCCTATTGTAACATATAGGGATATTATAAGCCCCCGAGGAGTTCCTTAAAATATATAGTGAATAAAGTACCCCCTATTGTAACATATAGGGATATTATAAGTCAAAGAGGAGTTCCTTATAATATATATTATCTAGTAGAATTAAGTCTAAAACAACTGGACTTTTCTGAGTTTTTCTTGAAACCGTTTCACCACTCATCCGAGTGGCTTCTTCAGAACTGAAGAAGCCACTCGGATGAGTGGTGAAACGTTTTCAAGAAAAACTCAGAAAAGTCCAGTTGTTTTAGACTTAATTCTACTAGATACTGTATATCATGACCTGGATGAATGAGAATCTTCATAGACTTATAATATATAGTGAATAAAGTGCCCCCTATTGTAACATATAGGGATATTATAAGTCACAGAGGAGTTCCTTATAATATATAGTGAATAAAGTGCCCCCTATTGTAACATATAGGGATATTATAAGCCCCCAAGGAGTTCCTTATAATATATAGTGAATAAAGTGCCCCCTATTGTAACATATAGGGATATTATAAGCCCCCGAGGAGTTCCTTATAATATATAGTGAATAAAGTGCCCCCTATTGTAACATATAGGGATATTATAAGTCACAGAGGAGTTCCTTATAATATATAGTGAATAAAGTGCCCCCTATTGTAACATATAGGGATATTATAAGTCACAGAGGAGTTCCTTATAATATATAGAGAATAAAGTGCCCCCTATTGTAACTTATAGGGATATTATAAGCCCCCGAGGAGTTCCTTATAATATATAGTGAATAAAGTGCCCCCTATTGTAACATATAGGGATATTATAAGTCCCCGAGGAGTTCCTTATAATATATAGTGAATAAAGTACCCCCTATTGTAACATATAGGGATATTATAAGTTCCTGAGGAGTTCCTTATAATATATAGTGAATAAAGTACCCCCTATTGTAACATACAGGGATATTATAAGTCACAGAGGAGTTCCTTATAATATATAGTGAATAAAGTACCCCCTATTGTAACATATAGGGATATTATAAGTCACAGAGGAGTTCCTTATAATATATAGTGAATAAAGTGCCCCCTATTGTAACATATAGGGATATTATAAGTCACAGAGGAGTTCCTTATAATATATAGTGAATAAAATACCCCCTATTGTATAATATAGTGACAGAAATGACATCACTTAGCTCCGCTTTAGTAATACTGACATGTTTCCATGGATTTTCATAGGAATGTGTCAGTATCCCTTTAACACTAGCACATATTTACAAGAAAATCAACATTTGTGCCTTACAAAATATTACCTTTCATTACAGACTTTCAAAATGTTAAAAACACACCTCAAATCTGTGTCTTCGTAGTGCGGGTGATTGACGATGGGGCGGCCAGTGGAGAGCTTGACACTTGCCATCGTAGGCATAGCTCCGGCGAATACAGCACCTAAACACCAATTGTTTCTGTCAATACTTAAAGAAAAAGTGTTATTCACTTGAAGGCACTATTTATTAAAGGGAAACTACACCCCCAGAATGAATACGTAACCAATAGACAGTTTATATTATGTTAAGTGACCTATTAAAGAATCTCCCCAAACTGGAATATATATATCAGTAAATATTGCCCTTTTACAGCCTTTCCCTTGAGCCGCCATTTAGTGATGGGCTGTGTGCTCCCTCAGAGATCAGCTGACAGGAAGTGATGCAGCTCTAACTGTAACAGGAAGTAGTGTGGGAGCAAAAGGCAGAACTCTGCCCATTCATTGGCTGATGGGGCCTAGCATGTATGTGTGCCTTGGCTTGTTTGTGTGCACTGTGAATCCTATGATCCCAGGGGCCCTTAGTACTTAAAATGGCAGTTTCCTATTAAGGATTACCCAATGGCACATACTACTAAAATAGTATATTTATATGAAAATGGTTTATTTAGATGAAGCAGGGTTTTACATATGAGCTGTTTATGCAGTATATTTTTATAAAGACCTACATTGTTTGGGGGGGGTATAGTTTCCCTTTAAGCACCATACTGCCCTCTTCTTGTCCCAGGAATCCCTCTGCTATCTGGAATAATTTGCCTGTGCCACAGGGTAGTTGGTGTACCTTGAGTACCTAAGCAATGCTAATTGCAAGTAATTTCAGATTGTGAGGTAGAAAGACCTAATAGGTTGGGGAGAGAAGTTCAAGGGGAGACCGTAGAATATATGCAGATTAATGGGACACAAAGCCCCGCCTCTGGGTATCATGCGTGCACTTCCTAATGAAACATTATTATCCGGAACCAGAACCCTACCTGGATTTGTATTTGAGTGTATCCATTCCAGAAGTTCCTCCTGAGGCAAATTGCTGAACTCCCCTTTAATGTTCCATTGACTCTGCAGGTTACTGTAGCCTTGGACGCTCATGAGTCCTACGATGATGAAGACGAACACTGATTGGTGCACTCGTGTGGAAATCCAGCCAAACAGCTGCAACAACAGGGACGATCAGTGACAAATAATTCCATCAATTGGTATCAATCTGGATTCGATGTAAGTAAATGGAGTCTTAAAAATGGCTTCACAAAAGGAAAAGAGAATAATCCATAAAAGGGTCGTTTGTAGACAATTTGCAATTAGTCTTCATTTTTTTTAATTATGGTTTTTTTAGTTATTTAGCTTTTTGTTCAGCAGCTCTCCAGTTTGGTATTTCAGCAGCCACCAGGTTGCTAGGGTCTTATTTTCCTCAGCAACCAGGCAGTGGTTTGCATGAGAGACAAGAATAAGCATAGAGGGGGGGCTGAATAGGGAGATAATTAATAGAAAGTAACAATACCAATAAAATTGTAGCCTCACAAAAAAATAATTATTTGGCCGCTAATAATGAAGACCAATTGCAAAGTTGGTAGCAATAGCACATTCTATAACATACTAAAAGTTAAATTAGATGAGAACCACCCGTTTAATAGAAATCAAGGCAAAATAAGGGCACACTTAATAGAAATTGTTGGCATTGTATATGACAGATGGGCTATAATGTGCTAACCCAGACATTTGGCCCTATACGGCTAACGATTGTATTACAATGACGGGAACACAAGCCATTGGGGCAAGGACTGCATCAATGAGCCAATGCAGTCCTCAGACTGATGGGAAAATCAAACCTGCTCGGCATATGGATCAATTTTCAGCCAGATATCGGTCACGTAGGCCCATCAAAGGGCCCCATACATGGGCAGATAAGCTGCCAAACCGGTCTGAAGGACCACAATCAGCAGCTTCAATGTGCCCGGGTATGGCCACCTTTACACAGCTTTTATACAGACAATGACTGCAGTGGAAACAACAACACAGCAGCTATACCTGTTTGGAACACAACAGAGAAGCCATGATGCACATGTGAGGGCTCAGGAATAGCTTCAGCCGCATGATTAGCACGGCGAGGGCAGCAAAGGCGACCAACTGCAGGGCATGATACACCAACTGTGGGAACAAGAAAGGAACAAATGGTTAATTCTATTCAACATTGATCAGGAACCCCCCCCCCCCCCCAAACATACTATAACTCCTCCCTCTGGCACCTACAGCCCCAAACATCTCATCCTTTTATAGAAATGTCTATGATCTCTTCTCTAATAAACTATACGTTCTACAAACCCTTGGCCAATTCTTAGCAACTTTTCAATTGGTCATTATTATTTATTACTTCTTCCAACTCTTTGCAGTTTTTAAATGGAGGGGTCACTGACCCCGGCAGCCATAGAACTATGGCTCTGTGAGGCTCCAGTTTTGTTGTTACTTTTCGTAGCTTTCTTTTCTATTCAGGCTCTCTCCTATTCATTTACCAGTCTATCATCCAAACCAGTAGTCCCCAACCTTTTTTGCACCACGGACCAGTTTCAAGCAAGGCAATTTTTTCAAGGACCGGGGTTGTGGTTGGGGGCTTGGTGCAGCCAATGCATAGTATATAATTGAATTATTACATATATGATGTAAATGTAATTATTATTGCACTATTTTATTATTATTATTATTATAAAATATAATACAGCTCATCATAATGCAAACTCAGTGGGGGGCCTGAGCTTGTTTCCCTGCAACTAGATGCACCCAGCACCCTTGCTTTTCTTACTCCCACCTAAGGGTTGACATCCTCTGATGCTTAATATGGAACTTTTAGTACTTTGGCCCTTGTCACAATCAGTAGAAAGCTTCCAGGGCTTCACATTACTGTTGTCATGGCTGTGTAACACATTGGAGAATTTAGATATCAGGTATTTAGGACCAAAGGTGGCCCAGTTCAGCACAGCACACGGCCTGGCACTGGTCCCCGGCCCGGTGGTTGGGGACCCCTGATCCAAACCTCTAAGGTAATATGGACCCTAGCAACCACATAGCTGCTGAAACTCCAAACTTGAGAGCTGCTGAACTGAAAAAAACTAAAAAAAAACTACAAATAAAAAATGAAGACCAATTGCAAGTTGTCTCTGAATATCACTCTCTACATCATACTAACAGTTACAGACAGAATGTATAATGGCAGGAAGGAAATGTTGATGGAAGGGAAGGAAGAAAACTCCTTACCTCTCCGCAGGCGGAATGCTCCAATCTGCAGCGAGTAAACAGGGGGAGAAACAATTGAGGATTACAAAAATAGAATCATGACCAAAACACAACAAACAAACCAATAGCAGTTACGTTTTCTGAATGTCTCAGTGTCTGAATAACAAGACGCCCCATGAATACATGAATACAAGTGCCAATACAATTTTAACAACTCTCCCGTATGAAACTGCTACTCAAAGCAGTCTGTCTCTTGCTATTCTCTGCACTGGGGGTTCCGACCCTTGAAACTACTCTAAAGAAGTAGGGTTAAAAATGGAGCCTTTTACCTTCCGTTTGGAGGATTTTTTGCCCCGCTTCCTTTTGCCGAAGTGGAAATCTGCAGATCTCTAAGAGCCTAGGAATAAACCATGTGACAGACACTTTAACTCTCATAAGCTCTCTAAATTAAAATGTATTCAGCATATTTAGACAAGGGCTTAGAACTAAAGGCAACGGATAAACAGCTAGAGATTCCCTATAATGCCAAAAACATGGAGGACCCCTAGGACTCCTCCATGTTTGGTCCTTGCAACCTTGCAAGGAGCAAACATGGAGGAGTGCTAGGGGTCCTCCATGTTTTTGGCATTATAGGGAATCTCTAGCTGTATACAATCCCTACCTTCAGCCTTTGTTGTGACTGTTTTGAGAGCAGGAGTCCAGTATGCAGTTGGATTATCTGTGGACTGGGAATCTAAGGGCCAAACATGTCGTAGCCCCCAGTTTTCCTTTTAAGTCCCACTAAGTATTTACAAACTATTTCTGGGGTAAAAAGAGAAATTAGCATTTTGGCTCACTATGGTAGAAGCACTATTATTAAAATTATGATTTCTCAACCCCACTTGGTAGGAGCAAGTGTCGCCCATATGAAAGCAGAAAGCGAGGGAAAGGAAGGAAGCAACATTAATATAAAAAAAAAAATTATATTACAGGTATGGGATCTGTTATCCGGAAAGCTACAAATTACAAAAAGCCCATCTCCTATAGACTCCATTTTAATCAAATAATTCCCATTTTTGAAAATGGTTCCCTTTTTCTCTGTAATAATAAAACAGTACCTGTACTTGATCCCAACTAAGATATAATTACCCCTTATTGGGGGCAGAACAGCCCTATTGGGTTTATTTAATGGTTAAATGATTCCCTTTTCTCTGTAATAATAAAACAGTACCTGTACTTGATCCCAACTAAGATATAATTACCCCTTATTGGGGCAGAACAGCCCTATTGGGTTTATTTCATGGTTAAATGATTCCCTTTTCTCTGTAATAATAAAACATTACCTGTACTTGATCCCAACTAAGATATAATTACCCCTTATTGGGGGCAGAACAGCCCTATTGGGTTTATTTCATGGTTAAATGATTCCCTTTTCTCTGTAATAATAAAACAGTACCTGTACTTGATCCCAACTAAGATATAATTACCCCTTATTGGGGGCAGAACAGCCCTATTGGGTTTATTTCATGGTTAAATGATTCCCTTTTCTCTGTAATAATAAAACAGTACCTATACTTGATCCCAACTAAGATATAATTACCCCTTATTGGGGCAGAACAGCCCTATTGGGTTTATTTCATGGTTAAATGATTCCCTTTTCTCTGTAATAATAAAACAGTACCTGTACTTGATCCCAACTAAGATACATAAAGAAATGAGTGAATATGTATTTTTCATGTCATTTGTTCCCCACCGTGCATAAAAAAGTAGGGGCCACTGTAGCCATAATGGTTCCAGAGCACTGATTTCACTTACCTGTACACATATGGCGATAAACACAATAATCACTATTGGAAGAAGGAGAGTCTTCAAATATCTCCATGGTGTCTGGAAAAAAAAAATACAATAAGTGTTTAGCACTTGATCGGAACTGTGTATGGGAATATTCCGAGCGGTTTTACCATGAGACTTTATCATTCCTTGAGATTCAGACTTAAAGACATTTAGCATAAATGAAATTCCCCCAAACTTGTAGGTAATTATGAATAATATACGGTGCTGGTTTCCCTTTGGGCTAAACATTAATCCTATCTGTAACAATGGCCCCTTTATTGGAGCTCCCTATAGATCCTCTCAGGTCCCTGTATGTATATTTTTATTTATAAAGCGCTACTTATGTACGCAGCACTGTACAGTAGAATACATTAAAACAAACAGGGGGTTAATAAGATAATAGATAAATACACAGTATAACAATAAATACAAGATACAGTTACAGTTGCAATAAGTTAAGAGTCAAAGACACAAGAGGATGGAGGTCCCTGCCCCGTAGAGCTTACAATCTGTCTGTGTTTCAAATGAGGGGTGGGCGTGTCATTTCCAGAAGCACAGGAGGGGAGTAGCCAATCAAAGCCTTGCAGTCATACAAGCAAAGACAGGCTTCAGTTCCCTATCAGGTCAGCCTAGCTGCTGATTGGTTCCTATCCTACAGTGCAGTGTGCTGAGCCTGGGAAAGGAGGCAGCAGTGGAAGTGGAACAGATGGGCGGGGCTAGTGGGGTTTGTCTCTTTTAAGAGCCAAAATACAGAAAGGTCCCTTATGTTGAAAACCCCAGGTCCTAAGAATTCTTGATAATACATCCCATACTTGTACTACCAACCTTTTTACACCAGTCTTATTTTAAAGGAGTCTGACTTCTGACTTAGTGGCACCAGATTTGTCTAGTGGGGCATAAACAAATGCATAGAGGTCATCTGCACCAGAAAACATGGTTCTAAATAGGTAGGAGGCCCTACCTTCCTTCCCCTATCAAAACAGCTTTGGGCTGGGCAGCTAGAACTAAAGGTGGCCATATACAGGCCGATTCTATCTGCTCATAACGGTCCTTTAGACCAATCCGGCAGCTTATCTACTTGTGTATAGGCACGAACGATGGGCCTGAAATCGTCCAGATCCCGGGCAGGGACTGCATCAGCTTGTTGATGCGGCCCCCCAAAACCGAAGGCGCCCATACCCGCCATTTTAATCCAATCTTTGGCGCTAGGGCCAAACAACAGAATTATCCCGATATCGCCCACCCGTACTTGGGATATTGGGAGAAGATCTGCTCGCTTGGTGATCTCGCCAAATGAGTGGATCTTACCGTGTATGGGCAGCTTTAGACTGCTTCTCAGTTGGGTTACGCTTTAATTGGATTAAAATTTCAAAAAAAATAAAGATAAACGTTGTACCTCTCTCTCCATGAAGTCAAATTCTGCCGCGCAGGTGTACATAAGGGTGTCGAAGTCCTTGTAAGCGGTAAACTTGGATTTGAGGAGGTTGCCTATATGAGCCTGGAACAAATAAGCCACGAGCCATTAGGGCTGTACCAGAAACAATGCAATGATTTCAAATAAATGCTGAATTTATTGGTTTTATTGAGTTTAATCGCATACAGATGACATTTCAATAACTTACATCATCTGCTGCCCCCAGTAACTTGGATACTCCGGCTTTTAAAAGGACTGTTCCCACCACCCATGAAAGCACATGTAGTATCTATAAGAGAAAGAAAATGCAAAATAAAGTCTTTAAACTGCATGTTAAAAAAATGAAGTAACATTTTGCTGTAAATCTATAAATCAGTGGTTTCCAAACCTATGGAGTAGCAGAAGGGGGGAGGAGCAAGCAAAGGAGGGAGCAAAAGTCATCATTGGAAACGGTCAGAAGTGGGGTTGTAAAGTGAGCACCAAACAACCAAAAGGGGGAAGTAGCGGGTGAGTGAGCAGGGCTGTGGGCTAATTAGTACTTGCTTAACTTTTGTGGTTTTTCAGTTATTTAACTTTTTGTTCAGCAGCTCTCCAGTTTGGAATCTCAGTAGTTATCTGGTTGCTAGGGTCTTGTTTACCTTAGCAACCAGGCCGCTGGTTAAATGGAAGACTGGGATATGAATAGGAGAGAGGATGAATAGTAAAATAAGTAAAGAAAAGTAACATTATTAATAAATGTGTAAGCTCACAGAGCAATAGTTTTTGGCTGTTGGGGTCAGTGACCCCCATTTAAAAGCTGGAAAATGGGCAGTTTAAAAACAATAGAAAATAAATAATACAGACCAATTGCAAATTTGCAAGGAATAGGCCATTCTATAACAGACTAAAAGTTGATATAACCACCCCCTTATAACAGGAGACATTTGCTGAGTGACTGATATATGAGAATGAGAACAATGGATATAATGTATATAATGTTACAGAAGCTTGAGGATAATATATTTATTTGTTTCACAGAAGTTTTCAGAAGAAACTCACCCAGAATATAACATGCCTTGTCTGAAGTCTCAGGAACAATTCTTCATTTCTAGCAATAACCTGCACGGAGAAAAGTTGATAAAAAACCTAATTACACATGGAAACCAATTCACCAATGAGAATTCTACTGACCCAAAACTTAATTATAGATGCAAGAGAAGTGACCAATGAGAATGCTGATTCCCAGCACTGTGTCAGGCCCCTTGCTGGTACCTTACATATAGAGATAATTATGTCATTTTCCCATCATTATATGGCACAGGAATCAGACATGGGGATAAAGGGACAGACTTGTTCAGTGCTGGGAAACTGTGCTTAATGCTCCCAACTCCAATTGCAGGAACAGAGAACAGGGAGCCAGATTTATACAGATCAGCTGGGATTCTCATTGGAGGATTCTTTTGCATTTCAATGCGGGCCCTAGAGAGCTGGGAAAGTTTTATTGTGCAATATTGCTTTAAGAATACAGCCCTGATGTTGCTGGACTACAGCTCCCAGCATGCCTCACCCTTCATTATATGTTACATTATTCTGGGATTTGTAGTCCAGCAACAGCTGAGTAACGTCTGGTTGAACATTGCTCAGAAACTGGAAAAAATATTTTGTCAAAAACTGTAATGATTTTTGTTTCTACTCGAGTCGTGAATTTCCATATACTTACACAGAGAACTATGAGAGAAGAGGCATAATAGGACGTGAGCAGCATGGAATTGCCGAACATCAGGATAAAGCATATTCCCAGCGATACCTGCACAGGGAAAGACATTATTCAATTCACATAATAAAAAGGGAACCTTTCCCTTGAGAGCTGGGTTACTGTTAGGGATGCACCAAATCCGCTGAACCCCAAATCCTTTGTAAAAGATTCGGGTAAATGGAGAACCTGAATCCTAATTTGCAAATTTGCAACTTTCATGTTTATGTGACAAAAAGTCACGTGATTTTAAAGGAGAAGGAAATGGATTTAGACATGACGGTTTCAAGCTGGAAGATATAAAATTGTTTAATTAGGGGAAACAAAAAACCTTACCATGTGCGTATACAGTATACTCAAAAACTTGCTTGAGTTGATGAAGCCTGTGATGTAGATGGCAAACAGAGAGGCAATCTGTAACAACAAGCAAATGGCATGAAATTGTAACAGGATAAACCTACAACAGCTAAACTGATTCACCTATTTTCAAAAAGGTTTTAGAGTTAAAATCTTGAAATAAAGAAATAAAACTCAGCCACAGCTTGCACAGGTCTAGTCTGCCTGACCCAGACCCACTATGCCCCTTGCTCAGATCCACCTAAAGGGGGGTTAACCGTGTCCCCAAACCAGGAACCACCAACTCCTCCAGTTACATGGGAGTAGGAGAAACAATAGGCTAGCTGAAAGCAGTTCTCATGTGTAGCGCTGGCTCCTTCTGAAAGCTCAGACTCAGGCACACTTTACTGCTGCGCTGCAAGTTGGAGTGATATCCCCCCCCCCCCCCCGGCAGCCGATCAGCAGAACAATGGGAAGGGAGCAAGATTGCAGCTCCCAGTAGGAATCAGAATAGCACTCAATAGTAAGAAATCCAAGTCCGGCTTGGGACTCCTCCAGTTACATGGGAGTAGGAGAAACAATAGGTTAGCTGAAAGCAGTTCTAATGTGTAGCGCTGGCTGAAAGCTCAGACTCAGGCACACTTTACTGCTGCGCTGCAAGTTGGAGTGATATCCCCCCCCTCACCCCCAGCAGCCGATCAGCAGAACAATGGGAAGGGAGCAAGATAGCAGCTCCCAGTAGGTATCAGAATAGCACTCAATAGTAAGAAATCCAAGTCCGGCTTGGGACTCCTCCAGTTACATGGGAGTAGGAGAAACAATAGGTTAGCTGAAAGCAGTTCTAACGTGTAGCGCCGGCTCCTTCTGAAAGCTCAGACTCAGGCACACTTTACTGCTGTACTGCAAGTTGGAGTGATATCCCCTCCCCCTCACCCCCAGCAGAACAATGGGAAGGGAGCAAGACAGCAGCTCCCAGTAGGTATGAGAATAGCACTCAATAGTAAGAAATCCAAGTCCGGCTTGGGACTCCTCCAGTTACATGGGAGTAGGGGAAACAATAGGTTAGCTGAAAGCAGTTCTAATGTGTAGCACTGGCTCCTTCTGAAAGCTCAGACTCAGGCACAGTGATACCACCTGACAGCATGGTCACACCTGCCATAGACATGGTGGGCATAGAAATGGCGGGTATACAAATGGCATTCCTATAGGGCAAGCACAAAATATGCCCCAATACATATAACAAAGATGTGAAATTGTAATAAAGTGAATATTATAGAAATCTTACCTGTGTTAGGAGTACAAACTGAGCAAACTGCCATGGAAGCATGAAACAGACGTTGGAAACACCAAGGGCAAACAGACTCTGCCTGCTAACGTTCTGTGCCCTTCAATGAAAGAAACATACTGGTGAGTATACAAGAACTTAAAGTAGGTTCTAATAAAAAAAAAAAGGCCCAGCAGTGTCTCAACACTTTCTCCTTGTAGATTGTAAGCTCTTTTGGGCAGGGCTCTCTTCCTCTCCTGTATTGGTTACTGATTGCTTTATATGTTACTCTGTATGTCCAGTGTATGTAACCCACCTATTGTACAGTGCTGTGGAATATGTTGGCGCTTTATAAATAAATGTTAATAATAATAATAAACCAAAACACTCAGCCTGAAGCCTAAATATGATCCCCACTCCCAAACCAAAATGCAGAGCTGTGCAGCAGGGTTGAAGTTACTCATGCATGCTGGAAGCCAATCACAGCAGTGGCAGCTACCAACCTCACTGCACAAATTTGCATTTTGTGCTGAGGTACCAAGGAGCAGTTGTACCGGCAGGTCAAAGGGGTTTAGTTCCCCTTTAAAACAGATTATTTTGTCTTTTACGTGTACTAGACAGGTAAAGCCTACATTTTCTTACAACC
Organism: Xenopus tropicalis; assembly: GCF_000004195.4. NCBI lineage: Eukaryota > Metazoa > Chordata > Amphibia > Anura > Pipidae > Xenopus > Xenopus tropicalis. The sequence goes on along the minus strand of NC_030685.2, from coordinate 8,286,604 downwards.
CATATCCGATAGGCACATCTCCCCCACCCAATTGGCATCATTTGTACTGCATATATCCCCTCCGCTTGCCAGCACCATCACATTTTCCTAAAGCAAATAGCAGCTTTCAACTGGCGGCCATTTTCCCTCTGACACATCATCAGCTACATTTAAATCTGCAAACAGCATACACACACACACAAAGACCCTTATTCTGTATACATTTCATTCAGATTGCAGGCTTACACAGGCAGAACGGTCTATGATAAAAAGTTCTGCTTTGTTTGAGCACTGTTAGGGTTAAGCTGAGCTCAGGAGAGGAGGTTAGGAGAAAGAAATAAGAACAGACAGCTAGAGCTGAGTTTCTATGGGAAGCAGCAATGCCATCATTTTATTGGCTGCTAGACTGGAGGGCGTGTTTAGTAATCTGAGCTGGGAAGAACAGAGCAGGCTCAGTAGCCAACAACCAAAGCAAATTCCTGAGGGAGGGGGCCGAGTGGGTTACAGGAGGAGAAGGAATACAAAAAATACATCTGTAGCGTTAAACAAAGTGTACAATACTTATGTAATAATTATAAACTGAATTACCTGAGGATATATGTTAAAAGAAACATCTGAAGGACAAGAAAAGGGTATGAGAAGCTTTCTCTTAAAGGTGGAGTCCACATCACACGCGTGCACTATAACAGAAAGATACATAATAGAAAGATACATTAAAAAAAAGTTTATTAAAGATTATTCTTAAGAAAGTTAACAAAGTAAATAACTTCAAATATATATTCTGTCACTCTTTGTTGTGAGCCCATGGATTCTGAATGTGTAAGTCTCAGTTGTGGGTAATGGTGCCAGGGTTCTAGCATGTATTAGATAAGAGGGTTAAAAGGTTCCTAGGGATATATGGAGTTCCTATATCAGCCATCTTTGTTTTTTTCCCCTCGTGGAGAGGCGCTGAATACTTTTGCAGGGCATAATCTGTAGCGCTAAACTCTTCAGGATTAATTGTAAGTATTTATGTAGAAGATGTAACATATAATGACGGGTGAGGCATGCTGGGAGCTGTAGTCCAGCAACATTAGGGTTGTATTCTTAAAGCAATATTGCACAATAAAACTTTCCCAGCTCTCTAGGGCCCGCATTGGCAGCATTGAAATGCAAAAGAATCCTCCAATGAGAATCCCAGCTGATCTGTATAAATCTGTAGTGAGGTAAAAAACAATACCAAAAAAGTCCTCAGCGCTAGCAAATGATAAAATGTCCAGTCTTACTTGAATCGTGTAACCAAAATTAGATGTGTAAAAGTTTTCTTTACTGCAGCTCCGTCTTAAAACAACCCCTTTGACTGGGTTCCGAAGTAAACTCAACGAAATAAACAGATCCGGAGCGCATAGAATGGGGGAAAAAAAAAAACAATAATAGTGTAGTAACGTTTAAATATTGTGACAGTATTAAACCCCGTTTAGAGTTCCCAGTGTTCAATAAATTAATATTAACACCAAGTGTGGTACCGCTAACTGCTCACCAGATGGCAGTGTTGTTGAAGTAAAATAAACGTCATGTGTTCATTGCAGACTTGTAGCTGTTTGAACGGATATTGTATCCCTGGGATGTGTCTCAATTGTATCGATGTGTCCTCCACGTCTGATTATCCTTATGTGCACTGTGGCTATATCCTCATTGAGGCATACAAAAAGGAAAAAACCGCCACTAGTGCAATATGATTTATTATAAAACAATATATAAAGAATAAAACTTACAGTATGTAGTCAGATATAGGAACTCAATAGCCCGAAAAGCCCAACGCGTTTCGTGCACTGCTCGGTGCACTTCCTCAGGAGCAAGAATCAACCCTTGACATAAGGATAATCAGACGTGGAGGACACATCGATACAATTGAGACACATCCCAGGGATACAATATCCGTTCAAACAGCTACAAGTCTGCAATGAACACATGACGTTTATTTTACTTCAACAACACTGCCATCTGGTGAGCAGTTAGCGGTACCACACTTGGTGTTAATATTAATTTATTGAACACTGGGAACTCTAAACGGGGTTTAATACTGTCACAATATTTAAACGTTACTACACTATTATTGTTTTTCTTTTTTCCCCCATTCTATGCGCTCCGGATCTGTTTATTTCGTTGAGATCTGTATAAATCTGGCTCCCTGTTCTCTGTTCCTGCAATTGGAGTTGGGAGCATTAAGCACAGTTTCCCAGCACTGAACAAGTCTGTCCCTTTATCCCCATGTCTGATTCCTGTGCCATATAATGAAGGGAAAATGACATATTTATCTCTATATGTAAGGTACCAGCAAGATGCCTGACATAGCTCATAGCCCCAGAAAGTGCCCTTTGTTACCCATAGTTTTATTTGTTTGCTGGTGTATGTGTGTAATTCTGATGATAAGGCTCAGTTTAACAAAACATGTCACAAAATGACAGTTACTTACCTCACCATGGTTAAAGAAGAAGGACAGGACAACTAGGAAGCCTCCAAGTCGACTCCCACTAAAAAATATACATATATTTTTAAATCTTTCTAATGATAATTATATTATATGTAAGCTCTTTACCCCTTGTATTGGTTGATTTTGTACATTTAGGTCGTATAGACTCGACATGGTATGAATTCAAATTAAACCTGATGTAATTATAAAATGTCACGATAATGCTTGAATCGTTTGTATGAAAAGTTTGGAGTTGAAGATGACATTTTTTTAGCCAAAAGTAATTTGATAAAAAATTTAAGTTTATACGGGGGCTTGTTTCCATGAATCTAGGTTATTTTTTACCAAACAGGAATTGCTCCAGCAGCCATTTTAGGAGCATTGGCACTCATTCTTGGAAAGCAATAATGTGTTTAAGTTTCACTTGTTTTCTGTTTAACCCAGTTTCACGTGAAACTCTTTTTCTAAACAGAAAAAAATGATGGGATTAACTTTCCCTTGAAACTAGGTGGAATACAATACTATTGGGATTAACTTCTCTTTGAAACTGGGTGAAACAGAAAACAATAATGGAATGAATTTCCCATTGAAACTGGGTGAAACAAAACAATGAGGGGATTAACTTCCCCTTGAAACTGGGTGAAACAGAAAACAATGATGGGATTAACTTCTCCTTGAAAATGTGCCAAGGACAGGCTGTCACTGACTATTCTATTCCTCTACTATTCTAAGCCTCCATAGGAATTGATGGTACTCAACATATCAAACCTGCCAAGTGTTTGTTTGACAAAAAAAGAGTTAACTAAACATTAATAAATCACAAATTATGGGGGAAATTTCTGAGAAACTCGAGTTTTAGTAAATGTGCCCCTGAATGTATACACCTATTTTACTGTACAACACTGCAGAACAAATTGGTGCTTTTTAAATACTGAATCATAATCAAGCCTCATAAATCAACATGAAATATAAGCTTTAAACAGTAACAATAACAATAAAACTGTTGCCTCATAGAGCAATAGTTTTTGGCTGCCGGGGTCAGTGACCCCCATTTCAAAGCCAAAAAGATGTAGAAGAGGAAGGTTAATATTTAAAAATACTATAAACAAATAAATAATGAAGACCAAATGCAAAGTTGTAAGAATAGGAGGTTCTATAACCTACTAGAGGTTCATTTAAAGGTAAGTTTATGTGCAATAAATCTGCAGCAACATGAGAGCGAACAAAGGGTTAAATAAGGGCAAAGAGCTGGGCAGCGTTCCCATTCCCCTGCTGCTGCTGAGTAGATATAGAATATGTGCCCTGAGAGCTCATTCTCATTGCAAGATTTATTTATAGTCACAGAGCCACTCCATTAACCTGCCTAGATGGGCCACTCTCTGTGACTATATTTATAGTGCGGTGGTTAACTGGTCGACCCCAGCTGTCCAATTCTGGCATGAATGTGGATCATAGGCAGGGACAGGGTCACTGAGGAGCTGTACGTCATCCTGTAGGATGAAGCAACCCTTTTATCTCTCCCTACACCCAGTGAGTATACTCAGTATTCTAGGAAGCTTCAAGTAACCTATTGTTTCTCCTACTCCCATGTAACTGGAGGAGTCCCAAGCCGGACTTGGATTTCTTACTATTGAGTGCTACTCTGATACCTACTGGGAGCTGCCATCTTGCTTCCTTCCCATTGTTCTGCTGATCGGCCGCTGGGGGTGAGGGGGGGATATCACTCCAACTTGCAGCACAGCAGTAAAGTGTGCCTGAGTCTGAGCTTTCAGAAGGAGCCAGCGCTACACATTAGAACTGCTTTCAGCTAACCTATTGTTTCTTCTACTCCCATGTAACTGGAGGAGTCCCAAGCCGGACTTGGATTTCTTACTATTGAGTGCTATTCTGATACCTACTGGGAGCTGCTATCTTGCTCCCTTCCCATTGTTCTCCCGATTTTTAATATAATCAATTAAAAATTCTTTACCATTTATACAGTGAATAAAGTGCCGCTTATAAAAATATAGATATATTATAAGTCACAGAGGAGTTCCATAACATGTATAGGAGTAATTAAATGTAATGTAAATGTAATTAAATTAATGTTTGTATTAGAATGAATCAAGTAAAGCCTTACCTTAAAAATGTACCATATATGTAAAAGAAGAACATCATAGCTCCATTCCAAATAAATATCATAGTGACGTAAAAATAGGCTGGATCTCCTAAACCTGACGAAAAGCAAAATAGCACTATTAATGTAATGGTTAATGATTCCCTTTTCTCTCTAATAATAAAACAGTACCTGTACTTGATCCCAACTAAGATATAATTACCCCTTATTGGGGCAGAACAGCCCTATTGGGTTTATTTAATGGTTAAATGATTCCCTTTTCTCTGTAATAATAAAACAGTACCTGTACTTGATCCCAACTAAGATATAATTACCCCTTATTGGGGGCAGAACAATTCTATTGGGTTTAATTAAGGTTGGATTGATTTTAAAGAAGACTTAAGGTATGGAGTTCAAAACTATAGAAAGACCCCTTATCCAGAATACCCTTGGTCCCAACCATTCTGGATAATGGGTCCTATATCTGTATATACATTACAGGGGCATATACAATTTGTTCCAGGTCTAGTCCATGTAGAAACCCTATCAGTTATTTTGCCTGTGGGAAATGCTGTTAATAAAAGATGCCTTCTACTTTCAAGTATTGCATCTCTGTAAACTAAAGGACTTGGGCTGAAATGTTCCGACCCAAAGGGCATCAAAAATTTACCTTGGAGCAATACAGTATGATACAGAGCCTTATAGCTGGGAATTCTGGGACATCCGTAAGGTAAGCTGTTCACTTAGCCGAATGCCCAAAATATAAGAGAGCTCTGTGTGACAGTCTAGGTTTTAATATAGAGAATTTTCTATTAAAAAGCCACCCAGCAGCGCAACAGGGACCCCTTTGATATGCCAGCTGCAGCTGTGTGGCACCACATGATAAGATTATTTCCATGGATGTGATTTACCTTCGCAGCTCTCTACAGGACTAAGTTCATCTCCTCGGTTTACAGTCCAGCACAGTTTTGTCTTGTAACCAAGATAATCCATCGTCTGTGTATATACCCGGAACCAGCTGGCCAATATCATCTGCACGCAGAAAAGACGAGAAACTCAATAATCTTATTAACTTATTCTTTTGTATGCGCGCCGACTGCAGCTTTATCCTCTGCCAACTTCAGCCGCGTGTTGCATTACCTTTTCATTTACTGTCTGGAACATTTACAGTACAAAAGAGCAGAACTAAAAGGATCATGTAGTACATTAGGTTTCAATAAAAATGTTTAAAGTGAAATTCCTCCACTTTCTATTCATCTCTATGGTACAGGTATAGGAGAGAAAAGTATAGGTACAGTTGTGATCAAGTATAGGTACTGTTTTATTATTACAGAGAAAAGGGAATCATTTAAACATGAAATAAACCCAATAGGGCTGTTCTGCCCCAATAAGGGGTAATTATATCTTGCTTGGGATCAAGTACAGGTACTGTTTTATTATTACAGAGAAAAGGGAATCATTTAACCATGAAATAAACCCAATAGGACTGTTCTGCCCCCAATAAGGGGTAATTATATCTTAGTTGGGATCAAGTACAGGTACTGTTTTATTATTACAGGGAAAAGGGAATCATTTAACCATTAAATAAACCCAATAGGGCTGTTCTGCCCCCAATAAGGGGTAATTATATCTTAGTTGGGATCAAGTACAGGTACTGTTTTATTATTACAGAGAAAAGGGAATCATTTAACCATTAAATAAACCCAATAGGGCTGTTCTGCCCTCAATAAGGGGTAATTATATCTTAGTTGGGATCAAGTACAGGTACTGTTTTATTATTACAGAGAAAAGGGAATCATCTAACCATGAAATAAACCCTGACATCTGATAAAATAACAATAGGAGAGCTGCTGGAAAAAAGGCAAATTAACTGAAAACCCATAAAAAATGAAGACCAATTGCACATTGTCTCAATATCAATGTCTACATCATATTAACAGTTAATTTAAAGGTGAACTACCCCTCTGATTACTGAATCAAAAATTGCTTATTTACCGTCAGCCCTAAGTTGCCTTTTTACAGGTTCAGCAGGACTTACCTCGGGATAAAGATTAAATCTTTGTAACGTATTGATGACTTTGGGATACTCTGTAATGTTATCGTTCATGATCTGGTGTAGTCCGGAATAAAATGAAGGTGCTTCAGTCATAGTCTTGAAATAAGAGTAATAGAGACCCTAAAGAGCCACAGGAGAAAAAAATATTCATTACAAACACGGCTTATTACAGCAGCAGATGGAAGAAAAGGACAGAAATCACCAAATTCTTTTTTCATAACCAGGGCCTGTTTACTTCTTTATCAATTGTAGGGATTAAATAGAATACTAGCAATACTGCTACATGTATGTACCAGTATACATTCGGGGTTTGGGCAGATTCAAAACTTTTTTCACATGATTTTTAGGATTCGGCCGAATCTTGGGCGAATACCAAACCAAATCCTGGATTCGGTGCATCCGTAGAATAGATTACTGCACTCGCTCTGTTAATACTGCAACATTTCTTTGGTCGGTGTCTACTGTCAAAGCAGTCACACAAAGGCAAAGAGCTAAAACAATCACTCGTGGGGATATAAATTCACCCATAAGTGAATAAAGAAAGCACAACTAACCATCTCTGTCCGAAATGCCATTTCTCTCTCCAGTGTTGAAAGGTGGGAAAAATGGCGGTCATTTTCAAAAAGTGTAGAAATATGGCCCCTGAAAAAACAAAAAAAGTTTAAAGAACATTACAAACATAGCATAACAATAACACTGATCTGTTTAGTCTCTTTAAATAATTAGTCTTTCAATAATACAGGGTGCTTAACGGTTAAATGCCTCCATTTTAGCAAGGAGAAGAAACTAACAGGTAGCCAATCACATATAGCAGGGATCCACAGCCTTTCTTACTTGTGAGCCACAGTCAAATGTAAAAAGACTTGGGGAGCAACACAAGCACCATAAAGGTTCATGGATGTGATTGGCTATTAGGGGCCTCTATGCACCCTATCAGCTTACAGGGGCTTTATTTGGTAGGAAATCTTGTTTTTATTCAACCAAAACTTGCCCCCAAGTCAGGAATTAAAAAATAACTCCCTGGTTTGGGGGCACTGAGAGCAACATCCAAGGGGTTGGGGAGCAACATGTTGCCCCTGAGCCACTGGTTGGGGATCACTGCCATATAGACTGGCTGCTGTCCACTTAGCAAGCCTCTTACAAACCCTTACACCAAACTTCTTATACAACTCACGTAAGAAAACTCTATGAATAATTACCTTCTCTGTTGCCTGCTAGTCCTGTTATGCAAGGCCAATGAGCCAACAAAACAGTACAACAGAGAAAGTTATACAAAAAGAAGAGAGAATTTCTCTTACCAGTGTAACACTCCCACAACAACACCTGAAAAATAAGCAGAGAAACAGAGCATTAACAGTATACACATTACATTTAAAAAAAAAAAAAAAAAAAAAAAGATACATTGTTAGTCATCCTTAAGGGTACTGCCACACTGCCCCCTATAAAAGCCTGCTACACTGATATTGTCCCTGTTTCTGAAGCCAGTGATGCCAGTCAATGCTTGCCACCGCCTTGTCGTCAAGAGTCCACTGCACTGATACTGCCAAAATGACTATAAGTCAGGGTTGTCATAAATTGTAGTTTAGAATGAACATTTTCAGCCTTGCAGACCCAAAGGCACTGGAATTATTGGAAAAAATCCTATTATGCCTGAAACTGCATGTACTTTGCACACTGCAGTTTGTGGGTCGAAAATAAACCCTCTTGCTTCTAATGGGGTTCTGACCTTTATAAAGCTCTTCTGGATGTAAGTGGGGCAGCTTTAATGAATGAGCATTTGCCTGAGATGCACCAAGTATTGAGGTGCTCTAAGCAAATGTTGATTGTGATGTTTTGCTTGCACATTTCCCATCAGTAAGCAATTAAAATAAAAAAAAGAAAAATAGTTTTCGCTTACAACCATGTCATCCATCCCAGGCACACCTCATCATTATGACCCCACCCATTTATTGCAAGCCTTACCCCCTTGAAACCTACCCACAAACAGCACTTTTTACTTCACTTCATGCCCCCTTCTGCCATTGGGATCCCTGACTGCAGTAATTCCCAGATAGTGGCACCGAGTGAATCTAAACACAGGGAGGGCTGCCACCATCTTTCCCCAGTTTTCTAGGCATCACCTGCTTGATTTCAGCCTTGTTGCACTATTTCCAAGATTTCAGAGTGCTTTGGAGAAGTATAGGAACCAATGCAGAACCTACTTTCCCTTTTACAGACTGTTCATATACAGATCTTTCCCAACCTGCTGAATCACTACACAATTGGCCCAGCGAGTCATTGGGAAAGTGCCCATATTCTACAATAGTAATGTAGGTGCAACTTCCATAATCAAGTGCAGTCAATTGTTTAAAGTCACTTATTTTGTTAGACATTATACAGATACATCATCTTACAAACTGCCCTGCAAACAATATTTTCACAATGTAACATTAATGCATTAGAATAGAGGTCTTACCGAATAACAGGATGCTCCATGACTTCAAATGATCTGTTGTACTAAAGCCCAAGTCTAGGAAGAACCCTTTGTGCTTCATTTGATGGCACTGATTGTTCCAGGCTCTGGAGAGGTGGGCAGAGTCTGAGCCATGTCTTTGCCTTGAATCCCCCTTGTCTCTGTGCCTGGCCCTATTCTCTCTCTCCTCTGTAGCATCTCCTGAAGAGTAAGAAGGAATTGAGGGAGGCTGTCTCTGTTGCCTCTGCTCCTTTGAACTGCGCTCCTTTAGCTTGGACCTGGCATGCACAGCCATCACAGAAATGCTGCAAAATTAAGCAGAGACATAAGAGAAACAAAATCTAAGTCCGAGGAAATGACAAATGTAATTAGCAGAGTATCTCTTGTAATCGACCTCAAGTGAGCCCAGGCAGAACGACCAGACTGCACTGTAATATCTTGCCTGATAGTAATGTTAAAACTAGAGGAGGGTGAGTTGGGGCTTTGATAGTGGGAGGGGCCGCCACTATACACTGCTTCCAAGAAACTCATTCTACAGGAGCAGATAACCTAGAATAGGGATATTCAACACTTTCAGTCTGCCACTGTCCTGTAGGGACCTATTATCAAGTGTGCTAATACAGGTACAGGTGCTAGTACAGGTTCGGAAGCTGGTACAGGTACATGACCCAACAGTTTAAGCCAAGAATCCTCAAACTACGGGCCCCCAAAGTAATTTACCCGCCCCCCCGTGTCCTCACCCCTGGCAGCAGGGGAGCTGAGAGAGGGAGGATACAGTAGGGAGGGGGAGGGCGCCGTGGGGAGCGGGGTGCTGGGAGAGGGAGGGCGCCGCGGGGAGCGGGGTGCTGGGAGAGGGAGGACGGAGCAGGGAGCATGTTGCCAGTCTGGATCAGCCTGGTAAGAAGGACTCTCACTTTGCCTCCTAGTTTAGCACTGACGTGCTTTGGAGCAGTCTGGCAGGTAGAAGTAGTAGATAAAAGGTTGAGGTCATAGATATATAATAGGAACTGTTTAGATGACCATCAGACAAAGGTACCGAGACATTTTTCCCTGACTAGAGACTGAAGATTAATAATGAATGTTCTAGGGACCCCTGTTGGGAAAGGCATAGGCAGACAACCATAGCATTGCATATCCTAAAAAAAAAGTATTTCACATGACAATTACCAAGAAAGTCTTCCACAGTGAAAGCAACGTATAATAATTTCATTGACGTTCATTGGCAACTCACTTTTTGCAAAGGTCCAGACTACATACTTGATTTCAGAATAAAACTGCCTGAGTTTATCAGTTGCATCGGAGATTGCCACCTCGAGAAAGAGCACTGGTGATGTGCGTTACCTGTGCTGCTCCGGGGGGCATACTTTGAGGACTATAGTCTGGCCCCCAACAGTCTGAGGGACCATGAACTGTTATAGAAGTTCTAGAAATTAGAAAATCTAGAAGATTCCTTCCATCATTATTTGCATCCCATATACGGCTGAAACCCTTCCTGTACCACAGGGGGAGGCCTAACTTCACTTACCTATAACTGCTCCAGTATCTTCTCTGCACCAATATGGGGGGTGGTCTGGTTAAAAAAAAAATAAAATCATTGTAATTTAACCTTTAAGACCTTCTAATACAAAGAGTCACAACCAAAAGGTTTACACTTTTCAGTTTGTAAATTATTAATCGGTCCAAATTTGACCTTTGTTCAGGATACCTTATCCCCAAACCTGTTATACACAGAAAACTCTAAGAGAACCTATTCTAAACAAATAATTTTATTATTTTTTTTAATAATGATTTAATTTTTCTCTGTATTAAAAAACTGCAACTGGCACTTCCCAGCCGCAGTGAGTAAAAAGTCAATCAAAAGAACCAGCTGCATTTGTTATATAATAAATGAAAATAATACAAACCCCCCCCCCCCCCCCATAAGCAGTGGTTGTAGTTCCACAGAGCAGAATTTTTATTTCAAGTGCTCACGGTTTTTTTTTTTCTAATAATGCATGCCTAGTACAGGTATGGGATCCATTATCCGGAAACCCCATATCCAGAAAGCTCTGAATTACGGAAAGGTCTGTCTGCCATGGATTCCATTTTTATTGATTAATTCAGATTTTTAAAATTGATTTCCTTTTTCTCTGTAATATAACATAACAGTACCTGTACTTGATCCCAACTAAGATATAATTACCCCTTATTGGGGCAGAACAGCCCTATTGGGTTTATTTAATGGTTAAATGATTCACTTTTCTCTGTAATAATAAAACAGTACCTGTACTTGATCCCAACTAAGATATAATTACCCCTTATTGGGGCAGAACAGCCCTATTGGGTTTATTTAATGGTTAAATGATTCACTTTTCTCTGTAATAATAAAACAGTACCTGTACTTGATCCCAACTAAGATATAATTACCCCTTATTGGGGCAGAACAGCCCTATTGGGTTTATTTAATGGTTAAATGATTCCCTTTTCTCTGTAATAATAAAACAGTACCTGTATTTGATCCCAACTAAGATATAATTACCCCTTATTGGGGCAGAACAGCCCTATTGGGTTTATTTAATGGTTAAATGATTCCCTTTTCTCTGTAATAATAAAACAGTACCTGTACTTGATCCCAACTAAGATATAATTACCCCTTATTGGGGCAGAACAGCCCTATTGGGTTTATTTCATGGTTAAATGATTCCCTTTTCTCTGTAATAATAAAACAGTACCTGTACTTGATCCCAACTAAGATATAATTACCCCTTATTGGGGGCAGAACAGCCCTATTGGGTTTATTTCATGGTTAAATGATTCCCTTTTCTCTGTAATAATAAAACAGTACCTGTACTTGATCCCAACTAAGATATAATTACCCCTTATTGGGGCAGAACAGCCCTATTGGGTTTATTTCATGGTTAAATGATTCCCTTTTCTCTGTAATAATAAAACAGTACCTGTACTTGACCCCAACTAAGATATAATTACCCCTTATTGGGGGCAGAACAGCCCTATTGGGTTTATTTCATGGTTAAATGATTCCCTTTTCTCTGTAATAATAAAACAGTACCTGTACTTGATCCCAACTAAGATATAACTACCCCTTATTGGGGCAGAACAGCCCTATTGGGTTTATTTAATGGTTAAATGATTCCCTTTTCTCTGTAATAATAAAACAGTACCTGTACTTGACCCCAACTAAGATATAATTACCCCTTATTGGGGGCAGAACAGCCCTATTGGGTTTATTTCATGGTTAAATGATTCCCTTTTCTCTGTAATAATAAAACAGTACCTGTACTTGATCCCAACTAAGATATAATTACCCCTTATTGGGGCAGAACAGCCCTATTGGGTTTATTTCATGGTTAAATGATTCCCTTTTCTCTGTAATAATAAAACAGTACCTGTACTTGATCCCAACTAAGATATAATTACCCCTTATTGGGGCAGAACAGCCCTATTGGGTTTATTTCATGGTTAAATGATTCCCTTTTCTCTGTAATAATAAAACAGTACCTGTACTTGACCCCAACTAAGATATAATTACCCCTTATTGGGGGCAGAACAGCCCTATTGGGTTTATTTCATGGTTAAATGATTCCCTTTTCTCTGTAATAATAAAACAGTACCTGTACTTGATCCCAACTAAGATATAATTACCCCTTATTGGGGCAGAACAGCCCTATTGGGTTTATTTAATGGTTAAATGATTCCCTTTTCTCTGTAATAATAAAACAGTACCTGTACTTGATCCCAACTAAGATATAATTACCCCTTATTGGGGGCAGAACAGCCCTATTGGGTTTATTTCATGGTTAAATGATTCCCTTTTCTCTGTAATAATAAAACAGTACCTGTACTTGATCCCAACGAAGATATAATTACCCCTTATTGGGGGCAGAACAGCCCTATTGGGTTTATTTAATTGTTAAATGATTCCCTTTTCTCTGTAATAATAAAACACTACCTGTACTTGATCCCAACTAAGATATAATTACCCCTTATTGGGGGCAGAACAGCCCTATTGGGTTTATTTCATGGTTAAATGATTCCCTTTTCTCTGTAATAATAAAACAGTACCTGTACTTGATCCCAACTAAGATATAATTACCCCTTATTGGGGGCAGAACAATCCTATTGGGTTTATTTCATGGTTAAATGATTCCCTTTTCTCTGTAATAATAAAACAGTACCTGTACTTGATCCCAACTAAGATATAATTACCCCTTATTGGGGGCAGAACAGCCCTATTGGGTTTATTTCATGGTTAAATGATTCCCTTTTCTCTGTAATAATAAAACAGTACCTGTACTTGATCCCAACTAAGATATAATTACCCCTTATTGGGGCAGAACAGCCCTATTGGGTTTATTTCATGGTTAAATGATTCCCTTTTCTCTGTAATAATAAAACAGTACCTGTACTTGATCCCAACTAAGATATAATTACCCCTTATTGGGGGCAGAACAGCCCTATTGGGTTTATTTCATGGTTAAATGATTCCCTTTTCTCTGTAATAATAAAACAGTACCTGTACTTGATCCCAACTAAGATATAATTACCCCTTATTGGGGCAGAACAGCCCTATTGGGTTTATTTCATGGTTAAATGATTCCCTTTTCTCTGTAATAATAAAACAGTACCTGTACTTGATCCCAACTAAGAAAAACCCCTTATCCGGAATTCCCTTGGTCCTGAACATTCTGGATAACGGGTCCTATACCTGTATATGATATAAACAAAACACTTACTCTTATTAGAAAGCGCGAAGCTCCTGTAGCGATACAGGTCCAGTCTTCTCAAACGTCCGCATCACCCCCCGTTACTGTTCCACGATGAACATGTCTTCTCTATGACTTAAGAATACGCTACAAAACAATAAAAAAAGATTTTTGCTCCAAAGCAGCATCTCAACCACAATCATTTTCTACATTAGCCTTCATTGTGTGCCATTAAAAGAATCTGTGTAATACATAAGGAGCAGGGGATCCCGACTGATATCTTTGTACAGTGGAGTTGGGTCGGCGCATTAACTGGCCAATGTTGAAACTGTTGGTCAGGCAGGAGTATAGGGGCATTAGAATAGTATTAGTAGAACTAATTGTGTTCTAAATTTTGCTCTTTATGTCATTCAAGCAATTTGTTTCATGAAAGTTCAATGCGGGAAGCAAGTCTGACCCCACTTAGCATTAAAAAAACAAACACAGAGACCCTTCAAGCTCCAATATCTTTAAAAAAAAAAGCCTAACAATTCAAGATTAATTATGGGCAACACCACTCATTGTTTTCTTTTTCATTTCCCATTTATCCCCCCCAAATTGCAATGGTTTTGCCCTAGTTTCTCCAAAACACCTTAAGACCCCCCTGAGATTTCCACATTTGGGACCCATTGCCGTTAACCAATCAAACAAATCTGTTTCTATGTCCCCTTCTGGAACAAACAAGGTCTCTTGCCAGCGAATTTAATATAAGAATTACTTCGTTTGTGCCAAATATTGGGAGCTGGGTTTCTGGAAGCGGCGGTAAACCAGCACCTAATAGTGTTTATTTGTTGTTTCCTGGAATAGATAAATAAAAACAAAAAAAACCCTTGGAGCAGCCGCACAACATACGGACTAATGCGCCTCACTACGAGCTTCTATGAGGCTGAAGCGCCACTTCCGGGTTCGTCACTGGGAAGGCGGCTACGTTTACGTCATCGCTCTTATATACAGGCTGTAATCTCGCGAGATTTGACTTTCCCGAAACTCTGCGCTCCCAGAAGCGGGATAATTAAATAAACGTTCCAGGAGAGTGCTTTGGCTTATGAGCCTAGTGAACAGTGACTGGGAATATCGTCTTATGTGTTATATAAACACGGCCTAGTTGTACCACCACAAGGTTGGCGGTTTTCCCGCCGTATTGGGCTACTGGTTTAACGCCCGGGAGGGTTTCCAAAGTACAAACCCGCCAAGGTACAGATTTGGGCTATTTTTTTTGGAGCCTTGGTGGGTTTGTAGTTTGGAAACTGGGCAAAGTTTTTTTCCCCTAGTAAACCTGACTGCCTGTCCCATTGCATGCTGGGTAATGTAGTTTGTATCTAACAATTAGCCTACAGCTAGGATTAATATAAGACTACAATACCCAGCATGCAGTTGGACAGTATAGACAGAGGCTCCCATTTCTATTCTATTTGGCTCAACCTGTCTGTCCTACACCCTGCTCTTTATGGTATGAGATTGTACCATTATTTTCTACTGTGATGTGGGCTGCCATTTGTTACTTTCTGCAGTTGATTCTTAAGGTATAAATCTTAGGATATCTTGGGGCAGCTGGGAGTTGTAGTTCAACGCACCCATGTGTATATCAAGTCTGGGTATCTATTTCTGTAGTTATCAGCCATCCCAGTAACAGGAGAGGGGGCACAGGGCTTGGGTAGTGATTATACGCTTTAAAAAGGTAGATTTTTCCATATATACTTTTATTTTCTTTAAAAAATATTGTTTGCACATATTGGGCATATTTTTGGGGCTACTTTCGAAGTGACTTTTGGCTAGTTTTGGGCTATTTTTTTTTTTTAATTTATCCTATATGTCTGCTTTACAGGGGTTGTTCACCTTTGAGTTAACTATTAGTATGATGTAGAGAGTAATATTTTGAGACAATGGTTACACAATGGGTACACGGGTCGGTAATGGCTCCCATCTTGGCCTTTCTTGACTGAGACAACAGCTGGGTTGAAAACTAAGACCAATATGTGACCATGTCTTGGCCAGTTATCCACCAGGAAGGCCAAAAAACCTCCTCAGTAGGGATGTGCCGGTCAGGAAAAACCCAACCCCAATCCGCTTGAACTAAGGTTCTACTACTTCTGAGTGTCCCTTATTTGATAGATCCAAACTGTGGGACCTTGTATGGTCTGATCATTTGGCATGATCAGACCCATCTGGCGCCCAGTTGGCCAAATTGTCCAATATTCTGCTTATTTAATGAACCAATGAGTGTATGAGCCCGAGTAATGCTCAGTGTCATTGATCTGAATGTCATGGGTACCAGGCTTAAGTTCCTTGCTCATTCCCTGCTGCCATCAGCTAACGGGATGACCTTCCCACAATTCAAAACTTTCTGGATAACCGGTTTCCGGATAAGGGATCCCATACAGTGAGGTGTACCCCTCCACTATCTCTTCCTGTTGTTTAGAAAAAAACACTAAAATAAAGTATGGTGAGGTGATGCTCTTGGGGCCTAGAAGGCGAGCTTGAAAACGGCCAATAACCAGTGGTCTAATGTGACCAATTAAAACTAAGTCAGGCTTAAAGAGATACCGACACCAGAAACTATACCTTTTTTACATCTATCATAAAATTGTTATTGCGTGCTATTTATAGTTTTGCCATAAAAGTAATTGCCCAATGTTTCCCATGACCTATCTGATCCCCCCATGTTCCTCTATGAGGAGGCGGCCATATTTGTGCAACAGGAGTCCATTAGCCTTAGATTGGCAGAACAGTCAGGTTTAGGAACTTCAACTAACAGTTACAAAAGCAGCCCTATTAGCGAAAAACAATCAGCACGACCTATAGGGAACTATTGATGCACATTCCAGTTTTCAGAGTATTTTATTAGTGTTAGTATCACTTTAAATCAGGTACAGATGATACCAATATGATATCAAAAGTCAATTTCTCCCCATTTTTTTGCAGATTACGGTAACTGTTTTTGCACGTTTCGTAGATTTGCATGGATTTGTTCCCATTTACTTCAGCTTATTTCTCCTTCACAGTGTGATATTTTCACTATTTTTATATAAAGTATCTAATTATGCATTATTTTATGAACCCACCCCCACTTACCCTTCCTCTTTCTTTTTCTTCTTCCCCCATCCTCCTCGTAATGTGACGCCATATCTCCACACCTTTTATCACCGCCCCGCCCCTCCTACGTCATAACCCACCCCTTTTGTTTCCACCTTCCCTGCTGACCAATAAAAAGGTGGCAACCCTACCCTTTAATAATGTTTAAATTAAAGTGCAGGAAGGCTGTTGAATGGGTATTAGTGCAATTCTATGTAGTCTTTCCATTTTTTCCTGTTTCATTCTCACTTCTCTATCAGATATGAATCTGAGAATCTTTAGCGTCCGTTGCTCCCTTCGATGATCCGGATCCCCCAGTCGCTCCAGGCGGAAATGAAGATCTTTAATTACCTCACGAAAGAACCCCAGGACACCCCAGTGTCTTCCTCGTGTCTTTAAGTGGTCTTCTGGGGTGAAATTTTCAAGTGAAAAAATCAACTCCACTCCCATGTCCTTAAAGGTTCTCTCTATTCCATTCACATCTCCTTGAGTCTTGTGGGTGAGGACAACGACGGGAAATATTTCTGTGAGGAGCAAATGTATCAAACTTGTCTTTAGAGTCATCATTTGTGTAATTATTAGACGTTCTAGTAGTAAATTAGTTTCTATCTGAAATAAGTTCTTCTATAGTGATTTTTTTTGCCAGATATTTCTGTAAAAAAAACCACCATAGACCTCAATAGGTGAAAAAAAAGTGCAGTAAAAAATGTTGCATGTTTCAGGCTTGTGTAAAATTGCCTTGATTGATACTTTAAATCCCCCAAACACCCTCCTTTTTCAAGAAGAAGCCACTGGGGACATTTCTATGGGCAAATTTTTTACTAATAATTTATTCTTACGTTAGCCTTCTTGGAAAGATAGTCTCCTGACAAAACATTGTTTTTTTAAAGGGGTACTGTCATGATATTTATGGGGCACTTTTTATTGCTAAATGACACTGTTACACAGCAAATAATTCCCTCTGCCATTTAACCTTTTATTCTTGAACCAACAAATGTATTTGTAGCTGTAATATTGGTGTGTAGGCGCCATCTCAGTGCCTTGTGCCTGAGTCTGAGCTTTCAGCCAGCGCTACACATTAGAACTGCTTTCAGCTAACCTATTGTTTCTCCTACTCCCATGTAACTGGAGGAGTCCCAAGCCGGACTTGGATTTCTTACTATTGAGTGCTATTCAGATACCTACTGTGAGCTGCTATCTTGCTCCCTTCCCATTGTTCTGCTGATCGGCTGCTGGGGGGGAGGGGGATATCACTCCAACTTGCAGCGCAGCAGTAAAGTGTGCCTGAGTCTGAGCTTTCAGCCAGCGCTACACATTAGAACTGCTTTCGGCTAACCTATTGTTTCTCCTACTCCCATGTAACTGGAGGAGTCCCAAACCGGACTTGGATTTCTACTATTGAGCGCTATTCTGATACCTACTGGGAGCTGCTATCTTGCTCCCTTCCCATTGTTCTGCTGATCGGCTGCTGGGGGTGAGGGGGGGATATCACTCCAACTTGCAGCGCATCAGTAAAGTGTGACTGAGTCTGAGCTTTCAGAAGGAGCCAGCGCTACACATTAGAACTGCTTTCAGCTAACCTATTGTTTCTCCTACTCCCATGTAACTGGAGGAGTCCCAAGCCGGACTTGGATTTCTTACTATTGAGTGCTATTCTGATAACTACTGGGAGCTGCTATCTTGCTCCCTTCCCATTGTTCTGCTGATCGGCTGCTGGTAGGGGGGGGGGGATATCACTCCAACTTGCAGCACATCAGTAAAGTCTGACTGAGTCTGAACAAAAAACCTGGAGATGCCAAGCAGGTAGATGCCAGACTATTAATAATAAATAGGACGGCAACTTTGAATTGTGGTCCATCAACTTTATGATAAATCTGTAATAGAAACACGAAGTGCAAAGTGCAATATTTTTTTACCTATAATGCATAGTAGCTACTCTACAAGTTGCAATTGTGCCCCATGTTTAAAAATAGAATTGTGTTTGGGTTATGACAGAAATCAGGTCAGGCAAGTTTTGTCTAACACTTTCAAAGCGGATGTTTCTTCACTTATGGAGTAAACATTGAGAATGGTGCCGACATCTGATTCACTGAACACAATACACTGTGGGAACTCTGGAGCAACCACTGGGTCAAGGGTTTTGGTAGCTCCAAGGTGTCAGTAAGTCATTGCCATTGTAGAGTGCCCCAACACGGGTGTGTGGCACCTTTAAGAAGGGTAGGGGTTCACTAAAGGTTCCATGCTTCGGCATATTGTTTTTTGGCATTCAGTCCTATGGTTCCAAGTGGAGTACCCATATCTGTGATATAGTGCAGTATTGGTTTTTGTGCTCCTCCATACAAACTTTACTTTTAAAGGGACACTAAACCCTGCTGCACAGCGTGGCTCAACCAAACGTTACTCAGCTGTTGCTGGACTACAAATCCCAGAATAATGTAACATATAATGAAGGGTGAGGCATGCTGGGAGCTGTAGTCCAGCAACATCAGGGTTGTGTTCTTAAAGCAATATTGCACAATAAAACTTTCCCAGCTCTCTAGGGCCCGCATTGGCAGCATTGAAATGCAAAAGAATCCTCCAATGAGAATCCCAGCTGATCTGTATAAATCTGGCTCCCTGTTCTCTGTTCCTGCAATTGGAGTTGGGAGCATTAAGCACAGTTTCCAAGCACTGAACAAGTCTGTCCCTTTATCCCCATGTCTGATTCCTGTGCCATATAATGACGGGAAAATGCCATCATTATCTCTATATGTAAGGTACCAGCAAGGGGCCTGACACAGTGCTGGGAATCAGCATTCTCATTGGTCAATTCTTTTGCATTTATAATGAAGTTTTTTTTATCATTGGTGCATTTTCTTGCATCTATAATTATGTTTTTTGGCAACTTCTATAGCAAAAGTAGGGGGCGCAGTGGGACAGCATCATGGCTGGGTTCATATCCCCTTTGAGCTCCATAATCTCATAAGGTCTTTTATACAATCTGGAAGATCGCAAATTGCAAATAAGCTGCTTTTGACTCATAACAAACTGATAAACATGTCTGTGATACTGGGGTTTACTGGTTTTGTTTGGGTGTTATTGGATGGAAAAAAAGACTAAATTACCTGTTACATCTCTAGCAAATTCGAGCATTTGTTTGATGGCCGGTACCTGCCGCGGTTGCAGGCCTTTTTTCACACTGGAAAGTTAATAGGAAATAGATGTCAGTAAATGTCAGTGATATGATAATAGAGTAATAAGCACTTTGCTCCGAATTATGCCCAGTTTTAAACTTTTAAATGGAAATTAGAAACCCTGCTTCATCTAAATAAACCATTTTCAGAAAAATATACTTTTTTAGTAGTATGTGCCATTGGGTAATCCTAAATAGGAAACTGCCATTTTATGTACTAAGGGCCGCCCCCTGGGATCATAGGAGTCATAGTGCCCACAAACAAGCCAAGGCACACATACATGCTAGGCCCCATCAGCCAATGAATGGGCAGAGTTCTGCCTTTTGCTCCCACACTACTTCCTGTTACAGTTAGAGCTGCATCACTTCCTGTCAGCTGATCTCTGAGGGAGCACACAGCCCATCACTAAATGGCGGCTCAAGGATGTAAAAGGGCAATATTTACTGATATATATAGTTTCATAGGGTTGAAAAAAGACCAGTGTCCATCAAGTTCAACCCTTCCAAGTAAACCCAGCACCCACAACCCACACCTACCAATCTATACACTCACATACATAAACTATATATACAACCACTAGTACTAACTGTAGATATTAGTATCACAATAGCCTTGGATATTCTGATTGATCAAGAACTCATCCGGGCCCCTCTTAAAGGCATTCCATTGGCGAGATTCTTTAATAGGTCACTTAACATAATATAAACTATCTGTTGGTTAAGTATTCATTTCGGGGGGGATAGTTTTCCTTTAACAAGTGACTCTCCCATACATCTAAATTAACCCAATGGTTGCCGTAGATGCAGTTGCTAGGTGTTATATTTAGCCAATGGTTGTCAACCTTTTTCTGTTCCAGCCCCCCTTGAAGGAATACCATTTGGCCAAGGCCCCCTTTTGCAGTTCCAACCTTTAGCCAGGGCCTCGTCATAGCTCAGGAAATGAGCACAGATAATGGAAATAATTTCTCATTAAGTCACAAGGCATATTTGCTAAAATAACTCCCAAAATTCGTGATTTATTAATGTTTAGTTAACTTTTTTGGCAAAAAAAAAAAATTCAGCAGGTTTGATCCTTCGAGTATCTTTAAGTCCTATGGAGGCTCGTTGACACATTTTCAAAGGGAAATTAATCCCATATTTGTCACCCAGTTTCAAGGAGAAATTAATCCCATCACTGTTTTCTATTTCACACACTTTCAAGGGGAAATTAATCCCATCATTGTTTTCTATTTCATACACTTTCAGGGGGAGTTAATCCCATCACTGTTTTCTATTTCATCCAGTTTTAAGGGGAAGTTAATCCCATCATTGTTTTCTATTTCACCCAGTTTCAAGGAAAGTTAATCCCATCATTGTTTTCTATTTCATAAACTTTCAAAGGGAAATTAATCCCATCATTGTTTTCTATTTCACTCAGTTTCAAGGGGAAGTTAATCCCATCACTGTTTTCTATTTCACCCACTTTCAGGGGCAGTTAATCCCATCACTGTTTTCTATTTCACCCACTTTCAGGGGGAGTTAATCCCATCATTGTTTTCTATTTCACCCAGTTTCAAGGAAAGTTAATCCCATCATTGTTTTCTATTTCATAAACTTTCAAAGGGAAGTTAATCACATCATTGTTTTCTATTTCACTCAGTTTCAAGGGGAAGTTAATCCCATCACTGTTTTCTATTTCATCCAGTTTTAAGGGGAAGTTAATCCCATCACTGTTTTCTATTTCACCCAGTTTCAAGGAAAGTTAATCCCATCATTGTTTTCTATTTCATAAACTTTCAAAGGGAAGTTAATCACATCATTGTTTTCTATTTCACTCAGTTTCAAGGGGAAGTTAATCCCATCACTGTTTTTATTTCACCCACTTTCAGGGGGAGTTAATCCCATCATTGTTTTCTATTTCACCCAGTTTCAAGGAAAGTTAATCCCATCACTGTTTTCTATTTCATCCAGTTTTAAGGGGAAATTAATCCCATCATTGTTTTCTATTTCATAAACTTTCAAAGGGAAGTTAATCCCATCATTGTTTTCTATTTCATAAACTTTCAAAGGGAAGTTAATCACATCATTGTTTTCTATTTCACTCAGTTTCAAGGGGAAGTTAATGCCATCTCTGTTTTCTATTTCACCCAGTTTCAAGTGAAACTTAAACACATTATTGTTTTCCAAGAATGAGCGCCAATGCTCCTAAAATGGCTGCTGGAGCAATTCCTGTATGAGAAAAATAAAGAGGATTCATGGATATGAACATTCACTTAAACACAGTACTTTCGGCTTGAAAAATTTGTGATTTTCGAACGTAAACTCAAATTTTTTGTATGACCCATAACATTGTGACATTTTATAAATACAACAATGATCTAGTTTACTTCTCATTTATACCATGTCGAATCTGAAGGTCAGAAAAAAAGAATTTTAGTAAACGTGCCCCAACTAAAGATTCTACAGAAAAGAAGCTTCCAAATGGCCCCGTTGTGCTGAAATATCGCTCTTACCTGTACACAAAGATTGGGAAGATGAAGTCTGATGATTTTACTAATCTTTCAGCCATGACAATTCTTTCTGTGAGCCCAAACCCTCTGCTCCACTCCACTTCTTTATCCACAGGTAACAAATTTGCTGTGAAAAATGAAAAGAAAAAATTGCGACGTTGCATTGTGCCATTGTCACCGAGAAACATAAAAAGCAACCCCAGTTTCCCTGCACTTACCCAGCTGAGCAAAAACCTCTCCTGTTTCATAATCACCCAACTTGGAGCAGCCGCGGTTGTCAACCAGGGTCAGGGTGTCGGTCAGCGGATACGTTATTCTGGCTGTTGTGTTCCCACCTTGTGTCTTGGAGACATCTGCGTAGACCTTGTACTCCCCATCATCCAAGATATACTTGCAGGTGTTGATGAAGGAGGATTTTCCATGTCCTAAAAACCCAAAGAGCTGGAGGAGGACTCGTTCATAGCCCTGATTGCCTTCGGGGCAGTCATTAAGGCTGAAGCTTTTGATATCATTTGTTATTTTATGAATTTCTTCCATGTTGGACATTTGAAGAATTTGCTGAAGCCTGCCTGATGCCGTGACAGGACGGAATGAAATAAAATACACAAAGCCAGTTGCTTATACAGTTTGCTTTATGATTGGAAAGTGAGTTGAAAGTAAGATACACCCAGTGCTCATTCTCAAAGGAATTTTCAGAGCTCAGCTAAAGCAACACATTTCAAATATAGTTATTTACAGGTCACACCTATGCAAAATAACAAGTTCTCCCTAAACTGCAATTCTTTTAAACTTGACTTGTGGCCATCTTTTTCCCCAGCCTATAGTAAAGTAGTTGGGTAATACTATACTCAGGGTGGCCTGATAACAAAGGGATATCAATTGACATTAAACAAAATAACTTCTTAGCCCTCATCTCTTTTAGGTCTACAAGGTTGGCCAGGGAAACACTCTCCTACCATCCTGCTATATCTCAACCACAGCATCAGAACATAGGGCTGATTCATTAAGATTCAAACTGGATTTTTTCTTGTAGCTAAAATTTACTAATTTGATTTAGGGTTTCCAAAACTCGAGTTTTCTAGATGTACTTGAGCTCAAAAAACACAAATTTAAAAACTGGTGAGTTCATGTAGAAGTCATTAGGAGTTGTACTCGCAAAATTCAAGAGATTTTTTCAACTGGAGTTCTTCTGGAGTTAGTAGACTTATTCAAAATGATGAGTATGTAGGTATGTATATCTTTATTTATCTTTATTCTGTTAATGCCTATAAGAGGGGCTTGGATGATTTCTTGAAAAAGCAGAATATCCAAGGCTATTGTGATACTGAAACCAAGCGGTTGCTTTGAGAGGAGTGGAGGAGTCGGCCAGGAACGTATGGAGACACAAGAGAAGGGATGGAGCACAGAGTAATGAAGGGCTTTGAAGGTTAATGGGTGGGATGGCGTAAGAGTCGCTTTGGTTTCCCGAAGTTGCCTCGCAAGTTTTCCTGAGACTTTGGGAAACCGAAGTTAAGCATATTCCATCCCACTGGTGATTTACATTCTTACCGGTGGGATGGCATATCGGGGAGATTAGTCGTTCATGGTAGCGAAGATTTATCTAATCTTATCGTGTGTCGCTGCCCTAAGAGAAGGAGTTTGTAAGTTATTTTTGTTTAATGGGAAGCCATGGTAAGGACTAAAGCAACACAATTCAAATGTAATGAGTAAGTCATTTATGCAAAATAACCAGTTCACCCTAAACTGCAATTCTTTTAAACTTGTGTCCATCTTTTTCCCAGCCTATAGTAAAGTAGGCGGGTAATACTATACTCAGGGTGGCCTGACTACCAAGGGATATCATTGGACATTAAACAAAATAACTTCTCAAACTACTCAAATTTAAAAACTGGTGAGTTTGTGTAGAAGTCATTAGGAGTTGTCCTAACTCCAGAGTTTTTCTGGAGTTAGTAGACTTATTCAAAATGATGAGTACGTAGGTATGTATATCTTTATTTATCTTTATTCTGTTAATGCCTATAAGAGGGGCTTGGATGATTTCTTGAACAAGCAGAATATCCAAGGCTATTGTGATACTAAAACCAAGTGGTTGCTTTGAGAGGAGTGGAGGAGTCGGCCAGGAACGTATGGAGACACAAGAGAAGGGATGGAGCGCAGAGGATTGAAGGGCTTTGAAGGTTAATGGGTGGGATGGCATAAGAGTGGCTTTGGTTTCCCGAAGTTGCCTCGCAAGTTTTCCCGATTTACATTCTTGCTGGTGGGATGGCATATCGGGGAAATTAGTCGCCCATGGTATCAAAGATTTATCTCAGGGGCAACTAATCTTACCATGTGTCGCTGCACTAAGAGAAGGAGTTTGTAAGTTGTTTTTGTTTCATAGGAAGCTATGATAAGGACTTTAGCAGTGGAAGGGCCTGAACTCGCTATGATGAGCAGAGGAGAATTCTGGCAGCAGTGTTTAATATAGACTGTAGGGGGGAAAGATGGGAGTTAGTAGCAGGTTACAGTAGTCTACGCTACACCCCTTTTTTTACACCGTCGGCAGGGCGCGTGCAGGTCTATAAATATAGTAGAGAAAACGGGTCATTTAGTGTTTGGATTGGGAGCGGGTTAGGGTTGGTGCAGGTTGAGTTTTTCTCAACTTACTACCTTGTATGTATGGTACAACTAATCCAGCTGGCCACAAGTCAATCAAGTGGAAAACGTCACCCATGATCCTCTAAACCCCACCCACTCATTGCAAGCCTTACCCCTTTCACGGGCCACCTTTTGATCTCTGGGTCCCCCTTTGCTATAGGGCTCCTGACTGCAGTACCCCCCAATGATAGCCCTGTTTATACCCAAGATTTCAGAACTCCTGACTTTACAGGTTGCTAAGAATTATTCTTATGATGTCCCAGTGCCCCCCAATATTTGTGCACCTCAAACCCATGTTTTTTACTTTTATTTCAGATCCTGTTTTTAGGCGTCACACCTGCCTGCTACCGATTTAGTTTTCTGTTCCTCTCAAAACTCTTCTCATGCAAAGAAATGAAAGGCTGGTATTCTGTACTCAGAGAAACAAAAGGCAAAGCAAACAGGTAGTTTAATGATTTAAGATCTCGGGCACGTAGAGCAGAGGAGCTGGCTGACATGTCGATATCAAACTGGCAGTTAGTTTTGTGTAATATTGTCAATTATTTCTTGGAAGATTTCTAGCAATTTGAACTTTAAAGATGAAGATCTGGAAAAAGCGATGCAGTCCCTTTAAAAAAGCGAAATGCGTAATGTGAATATCTCTCCTGGGTAGAGATTTAGTTGACTGTAGTTGACTACCTGAGGCAGGACTGCAATAAAGAATTATAGGGCCCTTTAAATCCACATGTGCACACTGCTGAGACACCAAGCCCTGCCCCATTCCACCCAAACCTGCCCCTTTTTATTACAAGCCCCATGCCTTTTGTGGTAGCCCAGGACCTATTTTCGTCTGGGCCCTGATGGCAGCTCTGCCCTAAGCCTTAAAGGAATACTGTCATGGGAAACCATGTTTTTTGAAAACCCATCAGTTAATAGAGCTTCTCCAGCAGAATCCTGCATTGTAATCTGTTTTTCCCATGGGGCTAGCCATATTCTTTATTTCCCAGGGTGCCACAGCCATGTGACCTGTGCTCTGATAAACTTCAGTAACACAGAGAAAAGGGAATCATTTAACCATGAAATAAACCCAATAGGGCTGTTCTGCCCCCAATAAGGGGTAATTATATCTTAGTTGGGATCAAGTACAGGTACTGTTTTATTATTACAGAGAAAAGGGAATCATTTAACCATTAAATAAACCCAATAGGGCTGTTCTGCCCCCAATAAGGGGTAATTATATCTTAGTTGGGATCAAGTACAGGTACTGTTTTATTATTACAGAGAAAAGGGAATCATTTAACCATTAAATAAACCCAATAGGGCTGTTCTGCCCCCAATAAGGGGTAATTATATCTTAGTTGGGATCAAGTACAGGTACTGTTTTATTATTACAGAGAAAAGGGAATCATTTAACCATGAAATAAACCCAATAGGGCTGTTCTGCCCCAATAAGGGGTAATTATATCTTAGTTGGGATCAAGTACAGGTACTGTTTTATTATTACAGAGAAAAGGGAATCATTTAACCATTAAATAAACCCAATAGGGCTGTTCTGCCCCAATAAGGGGTAATTATATCTTAGTTGGGATCAAGTACAGGTCCTGTTTTGTTATTACAGAGAAAAAGGGAATCCTTTTTGAAAATGTGAATTATTTAATTAAAATGGAGTCTATGGGAGATGGGAGTCTTCCGTAATTCGGAACTTTCTGGATAATGGGTTTCCGAATAAGTGGTCCAATACCTGTACTTACAAAAGCATCCGTATTAGCGAAAATCAATCAACACGACCAATAAGGAACTTTCAATGCACATTCTGGTTTTAAGCAGTATTTTATTAGTGTTAGTATCACTTTAAATCAGGTACAGATGATACCAATATGATATCAAAAGTCAATTTCTCCCCATTTTTTTGAAGATTACGGTAACTGTTTTTGCACGTTTCATAGATTTGCATGGATTTGTTCCCATTTACTTCGGCTTATTTCTCCTTCACAGTGTGATATTTTCACAATTTTTACATAAAGTATCTAATTATGCATTATTTTATGAACCCACCCCCACTTACCCTTCCTTTTTCTTCTTCCCCCATCCTCCTCGTAATGTGACGCCATATCCCCACACCTTTTATCCCCGCCCCTCCTACATCACCGCCCCACCCCTTTTGTTTCCTCCCCCCTGCTGACCAATAAAAAGGTGGCAACCTTACCCTTTAATAATGTTTAAATTAAAGTGCAGGAAGGCTGTTGATTGGGTATTATTGTAGTTCTATGTAGTCTTTCCATTTCTTCCTGTTTCATTCTCACTTCTCTATCAGATATGAATCGGAGAACCTTTAGCTTCCGTTGCTCCCTTCGATCATCCGGATCCCCCAGTCGCTCCAGGCGGAACTGAAGATCTTTAATTACCTCACAAAAGAACCCCAGGACACCCCAGTGTCTTCCTCGTGTCTTTAAGTGGTCTTCAGGGGTGAAATTTTCAAGTGAAAAAAGCCACTCCACTCCCATGTTCTTAAAGGTTCTCTCTATTCCATTCACATCTCCTTGAGTCTTATGGGTGAGGACAACGACGGGAAATATTTCTGTGAGGAGCAAATGTATCAAACTTGTCATAGAGTCATCATTTGTGTAATTATTAGACTTTTTAGTAGTAAATTTGTTTGTATCTGAAATAAGTTCTTCTATAGTGAATTTTTTTGCCAGATATTTCTGTAAAAAAACCCACCATAGACCTTTTTACTAATAATTCATTCTTACATTACATTATTCTTGGAAAGATAGTCTCCTGACAAAACATTGGTTTTTTAAAGGGATACTGTCATGATATTTATGGGGCACTTTTTATTGCTAAATGACACTGATACACAGCAATTATTTCGCTCTGCCATTTAACATTTTATTCTTGAACCAACAAATGTATTTGTAGCTGTAATATTGGTGTGTAGGCGCCATCTCAGTGCCTTGTGCCTGAGTCTGAGCTTTCAGCCAGCGCTACACATTAGAACTGCTTTCAGCTAACCTATTGTTTCTCCTACTCCCATGTAACTGGAGGAGTCCCAAGCTGGACTTGGATTTCTTACTATTGAGTGCTATTCTGATACCTACTGGGAGCTGCTATCTTGCTCCCTTCCCATTGTTCTGCTGATTGGCTGCTGGGGGTGAGGGGGGATATCACTCCAACTTGCAGCACAGCAGTAAAGTGTGCCTGAGTCTGAGCTTTCAGAAGGAGCCAGAGCTACACATTAGAACTGCTTTCAGCTAACCTATTGTTTCTCCTACTCCCATGTAACTGGAGGAGTCCCAAGCCAGACTTGGATTTCTTGCTATTGAGTGCTATTCTGATACCTACTGGGAGCTGCTATCTTGCTCCCTTCCCATTGTTCTGCTGATCGGCTGCTGGGGGGGAGGGGGGGGATATCACTTCAACTTGCAGCACAGCAGTAAAGTGTGAGTGAAGTTTATCAGAGCACAGGTCACATGGTTGTGGTACCCTGGGAAATGAAGAATATGGCTAGCCCCATGGGAAAAACAGATTACAATGCAGGATTCTGCTGGAGAAGCTCTATTAACTGATGGGTTTTAAAAAAAAAACTATTCAGGGAAGACATCTCCAAAACTAACAACTGAGGGAGCTACAAACACATTAAAGTTCATAATAACTGTACTAAAATAGAAAAGAACAAAGTTCTGGACGCATTTCAAGGCTAATCAAACAATATTTAAAACCTGGCGATGCCAAGAAGGTAGATGTCAGTCTATTAATAATAAACAGGACGGCAATGTGAGTTTAACCTTGAAACTTTGACTTGTGGTCCATCAACTTAGTTGCTCACCATACATCGAATGCAGTGGACAGACTCATTGGCAGCCATTGTAGAGCACCCCCACATTGGTGTGTGTGGCACCTTTAACAAGGGTAGTAGTTCACTAAAGGTTATTGTTTTTTGGCATTCAATCCTATGGTTCCAAGCGGAGTACCCATATCGGTGATATTGTTAAGTATGGGATTTGTGCACCTCCATACAAACTTTACTTTTAAAAGAGATATAAACCCTGCTGCACAGCGCGGCTCAACCAAACGTTACTCAGCTGTTGCTGGACTACAAATCCCAGAATAATGTAACATATAATGAAGGGTGAGGCATGCTGGGAGCTGTAGTCCAGCAACATCAGGGCTGTATTCTTAAAGCAATATTGCACAATAAAACTTTCCCAGCTCTCTAGGGCCCGCATTGGCAGCATTGAAATGCAAAAGAATCCTCCAATGAGAATCCCAGCTGATCTGTATAAATCTGGCTCCCTGTTCTCTGTTCCTGCAATTGGAGTTGGGAGCATTAAGCACAGTTTCCCAGCACTGAACAAGTCTGTCCCTTTAGACTAAATTACCTGTTACATCTCTAGCAAATTCGAGCATTTGTTTGATGGCCGGTACCTCCTGCGGTTGCAGGCCTTTTTTCACACTGGAAAGTTAATAGGAAATAGATGTCAGTAAATGTCAGTGATATGATAATAGAGTAATAAGCACTTTGCTCCGAATTATGCCCAGTTTTAAACTTTTAAATGGAAATTAGAAACCCTGCTTCATCTAAATAAACCATTTTCAGAAAAATATACTTTTTTAGCAGTATGTGCCATTGGGTAATCCTAAATAGGAAACTGCCATTTTAAGTACTAAGGGCCGCCCCCTGGGATCATAGGAGTCACAGTGCACACAAACAAGCCAAGGCACACATACATGCTAGGCCCCATCAGCCAATGAATGGGCAGAGTTCTGCCTTTTGCTCCCACACTACTTCCTGTTACAGTTACAGCTGCATCACTTCCTGTCAGCTGATCTCTGAGGGAGCACACAGCCCAGCACAAAATGGCGGCTCAAAGAAAAGGATGGAAAAAGGCAATATTTACTGATATATATATTCCAGTTTGGGGAGATTCTTTAATAGGCCACTTAACATAATATAAACTGTCTGTTGGTTACGTATTCATCTAGAAGAGAAGAAATGGCGTATTTAAATTAATGGGGCACATTTACTAAACAGTTTTGAAAAAAAGTAAATTTTTTTTTACTTCTAGATATTTTCAAGATTTACAAATGGGTTTTTACCAGTACTCAGTTTTTCCAATATTGTTTCTTCCTTTGAGTCTTAAGGAGGAGAAATTAATTCCATCAAATTTTCTATTTCACACATTTTCAAGGGGAAATTAACCCCATCACTGTTTTCTATTTCACACACTTTCAAGGGGAAGTTAATCCCATCATTGTTTTCTATTTCACCCAGTTTCAAGGAAAATCAATCCCATCACTGTTTTCTATTTCACCCAGTTTCAAGGAAAATCAATCCCATCACTGTTTTCTATTTCACCCAGTTTCAAGGGGAAGTTAATCCCATCACTGTTTTATATTTCACCCAGTTTCAAGGGGAAGTTAATCACATCAATGTTTTCTATTTCACCCAGTTTCAAGGGGAAGTTAATCACAGCACTGTTTTCTATTTCACCCAGTTTCAAGGGGAAGTTAATCCCATCACTGTTTTCTATTTCACCCAGTTTCAAGGAGAAGTTAATCACATCACTGTTTTCTATTTCACCCAGTTTCAAGGGGAAGATAATCGCATCATTATTTTCTATTTCACCCAGTTTCAAGGAAAATCAATCCCATCACTGTTTTCTATTTCACCCAGTTTCAAGGGGAAGATAATTGCATCATTATTTTCTATTTCACCCAGTTTCAAGGGGAAGATAATCGCATCATTATTTTCTATTTCACCCAGTTTCAAGGAAAATCAATCCCATCACTGTTTTCTATTTCACCCAGTTTCAAGGGGAAGATAATCGCATCATTATTTTCTATTTCACCCAGTTTTAAGGAAAATCAATCCCATCACTGTTTTCTATTTCACCCAGTTTCAAGGGGAAGATAATCCCATCATTGTTTTCTGTTTCACCCAGTTTCAAGGAAAATCAATCCCATCACTGTTTTCTATTTCACCCAGTTTCAAGGGGAAGATAATCGCATCATTATTTTCTATTTCACCCAGTTTTAAGGAAAATCAATCCCATCACTGTTTTATATTTCACCCAGTTTCAAGGGGAAGTTAATCCCATCACTGTTTTCTATTTCACCCAGTTTCAAGTGAAACTTAAACACATTATTGTTTTCCAAGAATGAGCGCCAGTTCTCCTAAAATGGCTGCTGGAGCAATTCCTGTATGGGAAAAATAAAGAGGATTCATGGAAACAAACATGAGCTTAAACAGGAATTCTCCAGTACTTTCGCTTGAAAAATTCGTGATTTTCGAATGTAAACTCAAAATTTGTGTACGACCCATAACAGCATTATTGTGACATTTTATAAATACAACAATGATCGAGTTTACTTCTAATTTATACCATGTCGAGTCTGAAGGTCAGAAAAAAAAGAATTTTAGTAAACGTGCCCCAACTAAAGATTCTACAGAAAAGAAGCTTCCGAATGACCCAGTTTTGCTGAAATATCGCTCTCACCTGTACACAAAGATTGGGAAGATGAAGTCTGATGATTTTACTAATCTTTCAGCCCTGACAATTCTTTCAGTGAGCCCAAACTCTCTGCTCCACTCCACTTCTTTATCCACAGGTAACAAATTTGCTATGAAAAATAAAAACAAAAAACAAAAAAAAACGACGTTGCGACGTTACATTGTGCCATTGTCACCGAGAAACATAAAAAGCAACCCCAGTTCCCCTGCACTTACCCAGCTGAGCAAAAACCTCTCCTGTTTCATAATCATCCAACTTGGAGCAGCCGCGGTTGTCCACCAGGGTCAGGGTGTCGGTCAGCGGATACGTTATTCTGGCTGTTGTGTTCCCACCTTGTGTCTTGGAGACATCTGCGTAGACCTTGTACTCCCCATCATCCAAGACGTACTTGCAGGTGTTGATGAAGGAGGATTTTCCATGTCCTAAAAACCCAAAGAGCTGGAGGTGGACGCGATCGTAGCCCTGGTTGCCTTCAGGGCAGTCATTAAGGCTGAAGCTTTTAATATCATTCGTTATTTCATAGATTTCTTCCATGTTGGACATTTGAAGAGTTTCCTGAAGCCTGCCTGATGCCGTGACGGGAGGGAATGAAATAAAATACACAAAGCCAGTTGCTTACACAGTTTGCTTTAGGATTAGAAAGTGAAAGTAAGATACACCCAGTTTTCATTCTCAAAAGAATTTTCCTGAAACAGAACTCAGCTAAAGCAACACAATTCAAATGCAATGAGTAAGACATTTACGGGTCACACCTATGCAAACCTATGATAACCAGTTCACCCTTAACTGCAATTCTTTTAGACTTGTGGCCATCTTTTTCCCAGCCTATAGTAAAGTAGTTGGGTAATACTATACTCAGAGTGGCCTGATACCAAGGGATATCAATTCACATTATACAAAATAACTTCTTAGCCCTCATCTCTTTTAGGTCTACAAGGTTGGCCAGGGAAACACTCTCCTACCATCCTGCTATATCTCAACCACAGCATCAGAACATAGGGCTGATTCATTAAGATTCAAACTGGATTTTTTCTTGTAGCTAAAATTTACTAATTTGATTTAGGGTTTCCAAAACTCGAGTTTTCTAGATGAACTTGAGCTCAAAAAACACAAAATTAAAAACTGGTGAGTTCATGTAGAAGTCAGTAGGAGTTGTCCTCGCAAAATTCAAGAGATTTTTTCAACTGGAGTTCTTCTGGAGTTAGTAGATTTATTCAAAATGATGAGTATGTAGGTATGTATATATTTATTTATCTTTATTCAGTTAATGCCTATAAGAGGGGCTTGGATGATTTCTTGAAAAAGCAGAATATACAAGGCTATTGTGATACTGAAACCAAGCGGTTGCTTTGAGAGGAACGGAGGAGTCGGCCAGGAACGTATGGAGACACAAGAGAAGGGATGGAGCACAGAGGAATGAAGGGCTTTGAAGGTTAATGGGTGGGATGGCGTAAGAGTCGCTTTGGTTTCCCGAAGTTGCCTCGCAAGTTTTCCCGAGACTTTGGGAAACCGAAGCGATGCATATTCCATCCCACTGGAGATTTACATTCTTACCGGTGGGATGGCATATCGGGGAGATTAGTCGTCCATGGTAGCGAAGATTTATCTAATCTTACCGTGTGTCGCTGCCCTAAGAGAAGGAGTTTGTAAGTTATTTTTGTTTAAACGTAATGAGTAAGTCATTTACGCAAAATAGCCAGTTCACCCTAAACTGCAAAACTTGACTTGTGTCCATCTTTTTCCCAGCCTATAGCAAAGTAGGTGGGTAATACTATACTCAGGGTGGCCTGATTATCAAGGGATATCATTGGACATTAAACAAAATAACTTCTCAAACTACTCAAATTTAAAAACTGGTGAGTTCGTGTAGAAGTCATTAGGAGTTGTCCTAACTCCAGAGTTTTTCCGGAGTTAGTAGACTTATTCAAAATGATGAGTATGTAGGTATGTTTATCTTTATTTATCTTTATTCTGTTAATGCCTATGAGAGGGGCTTGGATGATTTCTAGAAAAAGCAGAATATCCAAGGCTATTGTGATACTAAAACTAAGCGGTTGCCCTTTGAGGAGCGGAATAGTCGGCCAGGAACATATGGAGACACAAGAGAAGGGATGGAGTGAGGCGCAGAGGATTGAAGGGCTTTGAAGTTTAAGGGCAGTGACACATGGGGAGATTATTCGCCCATAATAAATCTTTGTTGTCAGTGGGATGGCATAGGCGTCACTTTGGTTTCCCGAAGTTGCCTCGCAAGGAAACTTTGGGAGACTTCGGGAAACCAAAGCGATGCATATGCCATCCCACTGGCGATTTACATTCTTGCTGGTGGGATGGCATATCGGGGAGATTAGTTGCCCGTGGTAGCGAAAATTTATCTCAGGGGCGACTAATCTTACCATGTGTCACTGCCCTAAAAGAAGGAGTTTGTGAGTTATTTGTTTAATAGGAAGCCACGATAAGGACTTTAGCAGGGGAAGGGCCTGAACTCGCTATGATGAGCAGAGGAGAATTCTGGCAGCAGTGTTTAATACAGACTGTAGGGGGGAAAGATGGGAGTTAGTAGCAGGATACAGTAGTCTATGCTACACCCCTTTTTTTACACCGTCGGCAGGGCGCGTGCAGGTCTATAAATAGAGTAGAGAAACCGGGTCATTTAGTGTTTGGATTGGGAGAGGGTTAGGGTTGGTGCAGGTTGAGTTTTTCTCAAC
Source organism: Xenopus tropicalis (assembly GCF_000004195.4). NCBI lineage: Eukaryota > Metazoa > Chordata > Amphibia > Anura > Pipidae > Xenopus > Xenopus tropicalis. The sequence continues at coordinate 8,252,259 of NC_030685.2, read as the reverse complement.
TTACTACCTTGTATATACGGTACAACTAATCCAGCTGGCCACAAGTCAATCAAGTGGAAAATGTCACGCATGGTCCACTAAACCCCACCCACTCATTGCAAGCCTTACCCCTTTCACGGGCCACCTTTTGATCTCTGGGTCCCCCTTTGCTATAGGGCTCCTGACTGCAGTACCCCCCAATGATAGCCCTGTTTATACCCAAGATTTCAGAACTCCTGACTTTACAGGTTGCTAAGAATTATTCTTATGATGTCCCAGTGCCCCCCAATATTTGTGCACCTCAAACCCATGTTTTTTACTTTTATTTCAGATCCTGTTTTTAGGCGTCACACCTGCCTGCTACCGATTTAGGTTTCTGTTTCCTCTCAAAACTCTTCTCATGCAAAGAAATGAAAGGCTGGTATTCTGTACTCAGAGAAACAAAAGGCAAAGCAAACAGGTAGTTTCATGATTAAAGATCTCGGGCACGTAGAGCAGAGGAGCTGGCTGACATGTCAATATCAAACTGGCAGTTAGTTTTGTGTAATATTGTCAATTAAGTCTTGGAAGATTTCTAGCAATTTGAACTTTAAAGATGAAGATCTGGAAAAAGCGATGCAGTCCCTTTAAAAAAGCGAAATGCGTAATGTGAATGTCTCTCCTGGGTAGAGATTTAGTTGACTGTAGTTGACTAGCTGAGGCAGGACTGCAATAAAGAATTATAGGGCCCTTTAAATCCACATGTGCACACTGCTGAGACACCAAGCCCTGCCCCATTCCACCCAAACCTGCCCCTTTTTATTACAAGCCCCATGCCTTTTGTGGTAGCCCAGGACCTATTTTCGTCTGGTCCCTGATGGCAGCTGTGCCCTAAGGCCTTAAAGAAATACTGTCATGGGAAAACATGTTTTTTTTTTTGAAAACCCATCAGTTAATAGAGCTTCTCCAGCAGAATCCTGCATTGTAATCTGTTTTTCCCATGGGGCTAGCCATATTCTTCATTTCCCAGGGTGCCACAGCCATGTGACCTGTGCTCTGATAAACTTCAGTAACACATCTTAGTATCTTACTTGGGATCAAGTACAGGTACTGTTTTATTATTACAGAGAAAATGGAATCATTTAACCATTAAATAAACCCAATAGGGCTGTTCTGCCCCAATAAGGGGTAATTATATCTTAGTTGGGATCAAGTACAGGTACTGTTTTATTATTACAGAGAAAAGGGAATCATTTAACCATGAAATAAACCCAATAGGGCTGTTCTGCCCCAATAAGGGGTAATTATATCTTAGTTGGGATCAAGTACAGGTACTGTTTTATTATTACAGAGAAAAGGGAATCATTTAACCATGAAATAAACCCAATAGGGCTGTTCTGCCCCAATAAGGGGTAATTATATCTTAGTTGGGATCAAGTACAGGTACTGTTTTATTATTACAGAGAAAAGGGAATCATTTAACCATGAAATAAACCCAATAGGGCTGTTCTGCCCCAATAAGGGGTAATTATATCTTAGTTGGGATCAAGTACAGGTACTGTTTTATTATTACAGAGAAAAGGGAATCATTTAACCATTAAATAACCCAATAGGGCTGTTCTGCCCCCAATAAGGGGTAATTATATCTTAGTTGGGATCAAGTACAGGTACTGTTTTATTATTACAGAGAAAAGGGAATCATTTAACCATGAAATAAACCCAATAGGGCTGTTCTGCCCCAATAAGGGGTAATTATATCTTAGTTGGGATCAAGTACAGGTACTGTTTTATTATTACAGAGAAAAGGGAATCATTTAACCATTAAATAAACCCAATAGGGCTGTTCTGCCCCAATAAGGGGTAATTATATCTTAGTTGGGATCAAGTACAGGTACTGTTTTATTATTACAGAGAAAAGGGAATCATTTAACCATTAAATAAACCCAATAGGGCTGTTCTGCCCCCAATAAGGGGTAATTATATCTTAGTTGGGATCAAGTACAGGTACTGTTTTATTATTACAGAGAAAAGGGAATCATTTAACCATTAAATAAACCCAATAGGGCTGTTCTGCCCCAATAAGGGGTAATTATATCTTAGTTGGGATCAAGTACAGGTACTGTTTTATTATTACATAGAAAAGGGTTCACATTTTTTTCTTCTTGGCCATCTTTTTCTGCTGTGATCCACCGGGGTCAGTGTTCTGGTCAGCGGATGGGAGACCTTGCATATTCCATCATTGAAGATGCACTTGCAGGTGTTGATGAAAGAGCCCTAAAAATCCAAAAAGTTGGAAAAGCTCCTGGTTCGACCCTTGATTTCCTATGGGGCAGTCATTGTGGAACAGAGGCAGGTAGGCATGATACAATGCTGAGATTATTAAATAAGTATATTACAGTTATGGATGTTTTTATTAAAAAAAAAAGAATTTGGACTTTATCCAAATTATTTTCCGCTTTATTTATGTATCTTTTTCCAAACAGAATCAAAGCACTCCAACAAATAACGTTGATACATCATTTATTCATAATATTATGCAGGTATCTTAATTATACAGGTGCAAAAACACACAAGCAATGTTGGACTGCGGTGCAACGGGGGCCGCCACCATTTTCTTTTTACTAAAAAACGTTTATATCAAAGGTGATTCTGCTGCATCTTTATAAACACATGAATAATTGTACGCTGAATGTTACCATCACATCCTGGTAGGTAATAAAGGAGACATATTGGATAAACAAAAACAAACCTTAACCCTGTAGGTAATTATGAATAATATACGGTGCTGGTTTCCCTTTGGGCTAAACATTAACCCTATATGTAACAATGGCCCCTTTATTGGAGCTCCCTATAGATCCTCTCAGGTCCCTGTCTGGGTTTCATATGAGGGGTGGGCGTGTCCTAACGGTCCCTGCCAGAAGCACAGTAGGAGGGGGAGTAGCCAATCACAGCCCTGCAGTCACACAAGCAAGGACAGGCTTCAGTTCCCTATCAGGTCAGCCTAGCTGCTGATTGGTTCCTATCCTACAGTGCTGCCGGCCCCCCCTGCACAGCCTGGGGAAGGAGGCAGCAGGAAGTGGAACAGATGGGCGGGACTAGTGGGGTTTGGGGGGTATTTCTCAATAAATCAGTTCAAATTACAACTTTTTTTAGCACATTCCTTCTATATTTAGAAGAGTATAATTCGCTGGTACATTAATAATTTTTATATGATATTTCTCCTTTACGAGCATTCACAAATTAAACAGTCTACCAAACCAGCCGCGTTCGTTCCTTCTTCGCTCCTCCGCTCTCTCTCTCTCTCTCTCTCTCTCTCTCTCTCTATTTTCTTTCCTAATCGCCTCCTCTTTCTCTCTATGTTCTCTCTCCTTCTCCTCCTCTCTCATTCTCAGTTCTCTGTCAGATACAAAGCGGAGCACCTTTACCTTTCGCTCCTTACTTTTCCTGACCGGATCCCCCATTCTCTCTAGGCGGAACAGAACATCTTTAATGACTTCGCAGAAGAACCGCAGGATGTCCTCGTGCCTCCCTCGTGTCCTTACGTGGTCTTCAGGGGTGAAATTTTCAAGTGAAAAAATCCTCTCCACTCCCATGTTCCTAAAGGTTCTCTCCATATCCGTCACAATCCCTTGAGTCTTGTGGGTGAGGACGACGACGGGAAATATTTCTGTGAGGAGCAGATGTGTAAAACGTGACATTATATCTCTAATCATGGTAATTATTAATCCTGGTAGTTAAAGGGAACCCGTCACCCTTAGAAATACTTCTAAATTCTTTTCTATTGTGTTTGTCAAGCAAGTCACTTACAGAGCATAAATCATATAAATCTTATTTCCTTCAGTCTTGGAAATACACACGCACAGCAAGCAGGCCGGCGCCATTTTGTGGACGCTGTTATTAAAGGGGCGGTTCAACTTTTTAACTTTTAGTATGTTATAGAATGGCCAATTCTAAGCAACTTTTCAACTGGTCTTTATTATTTATTTGTTATAGTTTTTTTAATTATTTGTCTTCTTCTTCTGCTTATTTGCAGCTTCCAAATGGGGGTCACTGACCCCGGCAGCCAAAAACTATTGCTCAGTGAGGCTCCAGTTTTATTGTTATTGTTACTTTTTGTAACTTTCTTTTCTGTTCAGCCCCTCTCCTATTTATATACCATATACTCATCCAAACCACTCCCTGGTTGCTAAGGTAACTTGGACCCTAGCAACCAAATAGCTGCTGAAACTCCAAACTGGAGAGCTGCTAACCTGAAAATGAAATAACTAATAAACTACAATTAATAAAAAATAAAGACCAACTGCATATTGCCTCAGAATATTACTATCTACATTGTACTAACAGTTAACTAAAGGTGAACAACCCTTTTAAGGCAAGCTTTATATCACCGCAAAATCTTGCACGTAAAGCTGCCCCACTGCGCCCCCTAGTTCTCTATAGAAGTTGCTGAATAACGTAAGTAAACATGGAAACCAATTCAGCAATGAGAATTCTACTGACTGAAAACTTAATTATAGATGCAAGAGAAGTGACCAATGAGAATGCTGATTCCCAGCACTGTGTCAGGCATCTTGCTGGTACCTTAAGGGGCACGGTGCCATTGCCAAGGCATTCTGGGTTTAGTGTTGGCATAGAGGTTGTTATACGGTTCTGCATCTAGCAGCCCTCCAGCTGTTTTAAACTACAACTCCCAGCATCCCTCTGACATCATGAGGCTGTAATCAGCCAGTAACAGCGAATGCAATAGAGGTAACAAGTATAGGGCCCTTTGTAGCCTTCACCATAGATGATAGGATTCATTAAAGGGGATGTAAACCCAGCCATGATACTGCCCCACGGCGCCCCCTAGTTTTGCTATAGAAGTTGCCAAAAAACATAATTATAGATGCAAGAAAATTCACCAATGAGACTTCTACTGATTAAAAACACAATAATTAATGTAAATGAATTGACCAATGACAGTGTCCCTTTAAAGTTGAGAAATGTACCTGTAACGTCTCTAGCAAATTCTAGCAGCTTTTTGATCTCTGGCACGTCCGGTGGTTGCAGTCCTGTCTTCACACTAGAAAGGCAATGGGTAAGCAGAAAATTGTTGAGTAAAGGTTAGTGAAATGGAATCCTATGGGCTCTGTCCCAGTCTCCCAACTGCAGCCCCGGGGGGATCCGGCTCCTTATACTCAACCTGACTCTGCCAAGGCATCTGATTGGCTGAAAATACCCCATTCTAAGCAGCCAATGTACTGTACCCTCACTGAATATATGAAATACATGTAAAGCTATATATAAATGTAATTATGTTGGGTTGAAGACCCCAACATACTGTTCTTCGACTTTAGCTTCTTCTTCCGCTTCTTCTTCTTCTTCTTCTTCTTCTTAGCGCCCCCCATTTTCTAAACTCTGCTCCTCCTACAGTTTTAGGGGTACAACACCCAAACTCCCCACACATCTTCACCCTATAGCGGAGCAGGCTGCTTGTGCTTTTCTAAGCGATCCGGCCCCCCGTCTTTCTGTGGCGCCGCTCCGAACCCCCCAATTTTCCTATTGACTTTGACAGGGAAGATTTTCAAACTGCTGCCACACTTACAGCTTTGATGCTACACCCCCCAAACTTGCATAACATAATCATGGGGTCACCCCGAATGAAGCAGCAACATTTGTTGGATGACCCCAAAGTGGGAGGGGCCAGCAACAGCCAATCAAATTTTAATCATTGACTTTAATCGGGAAATTGAAACTGCTGCCAATCTTACAGCTTTGAGGCTACACTCCCCAAACTTGAATCACACAGTCATGGGCTCAGCCTGAATGAAAATATGATGATTGCTGGATGCCCAAAAGTGGGCGGAGCTGTGAACAGCCAATCAGATTTTACCTATTGATTTGGCGGAAATCCAACCTGCTGCCAGTCTCACAGTAATAACGTCGGGGTCCCCAAACTTTTTACCCTTGGTCACTAGGGGACTGCAGTTTAAGTTTTGAAAAGTGGGCGGAGCCACCAACAGCCAATCAAATTTCACCTATTGATTTTTATTGGTTTGTTGCCAGATTTTCCAAACTTTGCACAGTCAGTCACTGGGTGACAACGCATTCAGGTTTTTAAAAAAAAAAAAATCTGCAAAGTGGGAGGGGCCAACAGCAGCCAATCATATTGTACCCATTGACTTTTATGGGGAAATTGAAACTGCTGCCAATCTTACAGCTTTGAGGCTACACTCCCCAAACTTGAATCACACAGTCATGGGGTCAGCCTGAATGAAAATATGATGATTGTTGGATGCCCAAAAGTGGGTGGAGATGTGAACAGCCAATCAGATTTGACTTGGCAGAAATCCAACCTGCTGCCATTCTCACAGTAATAACGCCGGGGTCCCCAAACTTTGCAGAGGCACCAGGTAGCTGTCGTTCAAGGTAAGAAAAAGTGGGCGGAGCCACCAACAGCCAACCAGAGTTTACCTATTGACTTTCAATGGGGAAATTCAACCTGCTGCCATTCTCACAGAATTAATACCAGGGTCCCCAAACTTTTCACAGTTGGTCACTAGGAGACTGCAATTTTAGTTTTAAAAAGTGGGCGGAGCCACCAACAACCAATCAGATTTCACCTATTGATTTTTATTGGTTTGTTGCCAGGCTTCCCAAACTTTGCATAGTCAGACACTGGGTGACTACACATTTAAGGTTTTTTGTATTTTTGTAAGTGGGTGGAGCCACCAACAGCCAATCAGATTTTACCTATTGACTCTAAATGGGGAAATTCAACCTGCTGCCATTCTGACAGTATTAACACCAGGGTCCCCAAACTTTTCACAGTTGGTCACTAGAGGACTGCAGTTTTAGTTTTGAAAAAGTGGGCGGGGCCACCAACAGCCAATCAGATTTCACCTATTGAATTTTATTGGTTTGACGCCAGAGTTCGCAAACTTTGCACAGTCAGTCACTGCGTGACTTTGTACTCAAGGTTAGAAAAAGTGGGCGGGGCCACCAAAAGCCAATCACATTTCTTTCATTGTTTTCAGTGGGAAAATTTTAACTGCTGCCATTCTCACATGTTTAATGTCAGGGTCCCCAAACTTTGCACAGTTTGTCACTAGGTGACTATGTTCCAAGTTTAGAAAAGTGGGTGGGGCCAACAACAACCAATTAGATATCACCTATAGACTTGATATATCTAAAATTTAAACTGCGGCCATTCTTTAAATATTAATACTAAGGTCTCCAAACTTTGCAGAGCTAGTCACCTGGTAACTGCAGTTCAGAGTTAAAAAAAAGTGGGTGGAGCCAACAACAGCCAATCAGATTTTACCTATTGATTTTCAATGGGAAATTCAACCTGCTGCCATTCTCACAGTATTAACACCAGGGTCACTAGGGAACTGCATTTTTAGGTTTTAAAAAGTGGGTGGAGCCACCAACAGCCAATCAGACTTCACCTATTGAATTTTTTTTGTTTATATTTAAAATGTTGCTTTACTCACACTATTTATGTCAGGGTTCCCAAACAAGTGGGAGGAGCCACCAACAGCCAATCCATTTCCACCCATTAGATTTCATTGGTTTATATTTAAACTGATGCCATTATTTAAATATTAATTCCAGGGTTGTTAAAGTTTCCAGAGTTAGTCACTGGGTATTTGCCATTCAAATTTAGAAAAAAGTGGGTGGAGCCACCAACAGCCAATAACATTTCACCTATTTACTTTCAATGGTGAAGTGTAAAATGCTGTCAGCCTCACAATGAATGCCTGAGTCCCCAAAATTTGCAAAGTTGGTCACTGGGGGACTGCAGTTCAAAAATAGGAAAAGTAGGTGGGGCCACTAACAGCCAATCAGATTTCATCCATTAAATTTTATTGGTTTAAATTTAAAATGCTGTAATTCTCACACTCTCTATTTAAGCCAGGGTGCCCACTGTTTGTCACTGGGTGACTTTGACTCAAGGTTAGAAAAAGTGGGCGGAACCACCAATTACAATTCACCTATTGACTTTTATTGGTTTAAATTTTAATTGCTGCCGTTCTATAACTATTAATCCTAGGGCCCCTAAACTTCACAGAGTTAGTCACTGGGTAACTGCAGTTCCAGGTTAGAAAAAGGGGGTGGAGCCACCAACCGCCAATCAGATGTCGTTGACTTTCAGTGGGGAAATTTAAGTTGCTGCCATTCAGACAATATTAAAACCAGGGTCCCCAAACTTTGCACAGTGCTTTTTACTGTATAACTGTGGTCCAAGGTCAGAGAACGTGGGCGGAGCCCATTCAGTGACTTCATGTTTTTCAACCCAACATGAAGTTTGTTCTCAAACTTCCCTTTCTAGTTCCTACTGAAATCTGTTCTTCTATTCTCTGCCAGTTAGAGCTCTCAGCGTGACGGGGGTCCCCTACCTTTTTTTTTTTTTTTACTTAGGCTTAATATGACTATATAAAGTATGTGTAACAACACTGAGGGCAGTACGGCTTCCATCCAGGGCTGAAGGCAGTTGTAGTTCCATGGCAGCCACAGGGCCACCTGGGTACAATAGGAGGGCCACCTGGGTGCAGAAGGAGGGCCACCTGGGTACAATAGGAGGGCCACCTGGGTGCAGAAGGAGGGCCACCTGGGTACAATAGGAGGGCCACCTGGGTACAATAGGAGGGCCACCTGGGTGCAGTAGGAGGGCCACCTGGGTACAATAGGAGGGCCACCTGGGTGCAGAAGGAGGGCCACCTGGGTACAATAGGAGGGCCACCTGGGTGCAGAAGGAGGGCCACCTGGGTACAATAGGAGGGCCACCTGGGTGCAGTAGGAGGTGGCGTGTCCCAGGGGCAGCTGATAGGCAGGTATAAGATATGAAAATAAACATGCTGGGAATGAGCTCTAATAGATAGTATTGGTACATAGTAGAACTCTAGGGTTTGGGGGAAATGTGCAGTTCCACTACCCACCATGAGCAGCAATGGAACCATCTGGGAAAGTTTTTAGAGCTTTGAGATATTGGGCAGGGTTTGGAATGCTTTGATAGAGCAAGATAGATAGATAGATAGATTATAGATATATAGATAGATAGATAGATAGATTATAGATAGATTATAGATAGATAGATTATAGATATATATATATAGACTATAAATAGATGATAGATACAGTAGATAGATTATAAATGATAGATAGATAGATAGACAGATAGATTATAGATAGAAGATCAATAGATAGATTTATAGATAGATTATAAATAGATGATAGATATATTATAAATAGATGATAGATAGATAGATAGATAGATAGATAGATTATAGATAGATAATAGATGGTAGTTGATAGATGGATAGATAGATGATAGATAGATAGATAGATAGATGATAGATAGATAGATAGATAGATGGATAGACAGACAGATAGATAGATGATAGATAGATAGATAGATAGATAGATAGATAGATGATAGATAGATAGATAGATAGATTTTAGATAGATAATAGATGGTAGTTGATAGATAGATAGATAGACAGATAGATAGATGATAGATAGATAGATAGATGATAGATAGATAGATAGATAGATAGATAGATAGATAGATGGATAGATAGACAGACAGATAGATAGATGATAGATAGATAGATAGATAGATAGATAGATAGATAGATGATAGATAGATAGATAGATAGATAGATGGATAGATAGACAGACAGATAGATAGATGATAGATGATAGATATAGATAGATAGATAGATAGATAGATAGATAGATAGATGATAGATAAATAAATAGATAGATTTATAGATAGATAGATGATAAATAAATAAATAGATAGATTTATAGATAGATAAGCTCTTTTGGGCAGGGCTCCCTTCCCCTCCTGTATCGGTTACTGATTGCTTTATATGTTACTCCTTGTAGAGTGTAAGCTCTTTTGGGCAGGGCTCTCTTCCCCTCCTGTATCGGTTATTGATTGCTTTATATGTTACTCCTTGTAGAGTGTAAGCTCTTTTGGGCAGGGCTCCCTTCCCCTCTTGTATCGGTTACTGATTGCTTTATATGTTACTCCTTGTAGAGTGTAAGCTCTTTTGGGCAGGGCTCTCTTCCCCTCCTGTATCGGTTACTGATTGCTTTATATGTTACTCTGTATGCCCAATGTATGGAACCCACTTATTGTACAGCGCTGTGGGGTATGTTGGCGCTTTATAAATAAATGTTAATGTAATGTAATAGATAGATAGATGATAAATAGATAGATTTATTGATAGACAATAGGGCATATTAAACTAAGAGAGGAGGATGACACAATTGCTTTATTTCAGTGCCCACACTGGGGTAACTAGATAAGCTCAGAAATAACCCAGTTCTGCTGAATTATGACCCTCGCCCTCACCTGTACACAAAGATGGGGAAGATGACGTCTGAGGCTTTTACTGAGTTCTCGGCCATGACAATTCTCTGTGTGAGCTCAAATCCTTTGCTCCACTCCACTCCTGTATCCAAGGGCAACAGGTTTGCTGGGGGAGGGACACGAAATACAGTTGTTAAGGTACAAGTAACACTTTATCCTGCATATTTTTATATTGTATGAAAAACAATATTGTGCCAATGAAATGTATTCATCTAAATATATAAGGAATGGGCTTTAAAAAGCCTGTCTGTGCTTGTGTGACTGCAGGGCTGTGATTGGCTCTCCCCCTCCTACTGTGCTTCTGGCAGGGACCGTTAGGACACGCCCACCCATCATTTGAAACCCAGACAGGGACCTGAGAGGATCTATAGGGAGCTCCAATAAAGGGGTCATTGTTACAGATAGGGTTAATGTTTAGCCCAAAGGGAAAACAGCACTGTATATTATTCATGTCCATAAAGCCCATAAAATAAAACAAGAATATCAAAATATAGTGCAGTATGTATTAAAACAAAATAATAACCTTTATTATAATTAAAAACCTGCACAATACAGGCTACTTACAAAAATGTAGTATACCTGATTCCCACTATATTCTTGTAAGTAGCCTGTATCAGCAACTAGCTCAACGCATTTCGCGTGATTACCGCAGGTTTTTAATTATAATAAACGTTATTACGCTATCTTTTGCTCTCTCTTCCTTTATAATGTTGTGAGGACACGACCACTACTTCTATCAACAACTGCAGATTCCGGGCCACTCCTGCATTCTCTCTCTTCCAGCTCCCCCCTCCCTGCTGCATCCTCTCTCCTCCAGCACCCCGCTCTGTCCGTCCTCCCTCTCCCTGTCAGGGTCGGACTGGGCCACAAAAATTCCAGTGAGCCAGGAAAAATCCCAGTGGGCCCCGGTGACCCAGACCCGACCCATGCCGGCGCTCCCCCTGCCCGACTGCTCATCCCCTGACGCATTAAATTTACGTGCACTCAGGGGAGGATGTCGGGTGGGGGGCCCTGCGAGGGGGGCCCCTGGGGGGGGTTAGGGGACTCACCCGGTGGGGGCACCTGCAGGGCCCCTGGGGCAGCAGCCCCCCAGTCCGACCCTGCTCCCAGCTCCCCACTCCCACCACCGCTCCCGCACTCCATCCATCCATCCTCCCTCCTGCTGTCCGCTGAGTCCTCTCTCTTCCAGCTCCCCCCACTCCGTCAGTCTTCCCAGCACCCCCCTCCCACTCCCTGCTCAGTCCTCTCTTTGCCAGCTCTGTCCATCCTCCCTCTTGGCTCCCCCGTCCTGCTCCCCACTGAGTCCTCTCTCTGCCAGCTCCATCCGTCCTCCCTCTCGGCTCCCCCATCCTGCTCCCCACTGAGTTCTCCCTCTTCCAGCTCCTCCCGATCCATCCGTCCTCCCTCTCGGCTCCCCCATCCTGCTCCCCGCTGAGTCCTCTCTCTGCCAGCTCCGTCAGTCCTCCCTCTCGGCTCCCCCGTCCTGCTCCCCACTGAGTTCTCCCTCTTCCAGCTCCTCCCGCTCCGTCCGTCCTCCCTCCCTCTCGGCTCCCCCGTCCTGCTCCCCGCTGAGTCCTCTCTCTGCAAGCTCCGTCCGTCCTCCCTCTCGGCTCCCCACTCCCCGCTGAGTCCTCTCTCTGCCAGCTCCATCCGTCCTCCCTCTCGGCTCCCCTGTCCCGCTCCCCGCTGAGTCCTCTCTCTGCCAGCTCCGTCAGTCCTCCCTCTCGGCTCCCCTGTCCCGCTCCCCGCTGAGTCCTCTCTCTGCCAGCTCCGTCAGTCCTCCCTCTCGGCTCTACCGTCCTGCTCCCCGCTGAGTTCTCCCTCTTCCAGTTCCTCCCGCTCCGTCCGTCCTCCCTCTCGGCTCCCCCGTCCTGCTCCCTGCTGAGTCCTCTCTCTGCCAGCTCCGTCCGTCCTCCCTCTCGGCTCCCCCATCCCGCTCCCCGCTGAGTCCTCTCTCTGCCAGCTCCATCCGTCCTCCCTCTCGGCCCCCCCGTCCTGCTCTCCACTGAGTCCTCTCTCTCCGCTGCCAAGGGTGAGGATGCAGCGGGGGACCGGGTAAATTACCCTGGGGGGCCAGATGGATTTTGAGGATCCTTGGCCTACAGGATTAGGGTTTTTCCTTTATCCAATATGTCTCCTTTAAAGGAGAAGGAAAGGTAAACACTAAGTAAGCTTTATCAGAAAGGTCTACGTAAATTCAGCCATAAGGACTTAAGGTCCCCATACACGGGCCGATTGTAGCTGCTGATTTCGGTCCCTTGGACAGATTCGACAGCTTATCGGCCCGTGAAGGGGCAGGTACGAGGGGCCTGGCCGACCGATATCTGGCCTGAAATTGGCCATATATCGATCGGGCAGGTTAAAAGATTTAGTCGGATCGGGGACCGCATGAACGAGCCGATGCGGTCCCTGATCCGACCAAATCTTTTAACCTGCCCAAACCGACTGCCCCATTGCCGCCAATATAATTAAATCATTTGGCCCCAGGGCCACCCGTAGGTGAGGATATCAGGAGAAGATCCGCTTGCTTGGCAACCTCACCAAGTGAGTGGATCTTCACGTGTATGGCCACCAGTAATGCTGCACTGAGTCCTCTATAAAAAGAAACAAAGGATTTCTTGTCTCTTTTTTTGTAAACATGATGTTCCAGTGTCTGACTTCCTCTCTCAGAAACATCCGTAATTCTGCGCAGTCTCCCCCCTCCCCTCTCCTGCTCCCACCAGAATGCTAAGAACTCCCTTCCCCTCCCTTAGGAACGTGTGATTTCAGCTATAACGGCTAGAGACCATACCTCCCAACTGGCCCGATTTTCGCAGGACAGTCCCTCTTTTGACAGCTCAACCCGCAGTCCCGGTTTCTTACCCCCCCCCAGTCCTGCACTTACCCAGCTGGGCATAAACCTCTCCTGTCTCATAATCATTCATTTTTGAGCAGCCGCGGTTGTCCACCAGCGTCAGGGTGTCGGTCAGCGGATACGTTACTCTGGTTTTAGTGTCGCCGCCTTCTGATTTTTTGGAGTCTGTATAGTTCCGGTACTCGCCATCTTCCAAGACGTACTTGCAGGTGTTGATGAAGGACGATTTGCCGTGTCCCAAAAACCCAAAGAGCTGGAGGAGGACCCGGTCGTAGCCCTGATTGCCTGTGGGACAGTCATTAAGGCTGAAGCTCGTAATGTGACTTGTCATTTCAGGGATTCCGTTCATGTTTGGATACAGAAACTTGGCTGTGTCTCCCGTAGCCTTCCTGCTGCTGCTGCTGCTGCTGCTGTAATAAAGAAATAAGAGCCGTTCTGTGTATATATGCTTCAGCCATAGAAAGTGAAAGTAACATCTACTGCTGGGCTCATTCTCAGGCTCAAAGTATTCTCTGGATGCTTTTAAAGGGGATGTAAACCCTGCTGCACAGCGCGGCTCAACCAAACGTTACTCACCTGTTGCTGGACTACAAATCCCAGAATAATGGAACATATAATGAAGGGTGAGGCATGCTGGGAGCTGTAGTCCAGCAACATCAGGGTTGTATTCTTAAAGCAATATTGCACAATAAAACTTTCCCAGCTCTCTAGGGCCCGCATTGGCAGCATTGAAATGCAAAAGAATCCTCCAATGAGAATCCCAGCTGATCTGTATAAATCCGGCTCCCTGTTCTCTGTTCCTGCAATTGGAGTTGGGAGCATTAAGCACAGTTTCCCAGCACTGAACAAGTCTGTCCCTTTATCCCCATGTCTGATTCCTGTGCCATATAATGACGGGAAAATGACATCATTATCTCTATATGTAAGGTACCAGCAAGGGGCCTGGCACAGTGCTGGGAATCAGCATTCTCATTGGTCACTTCTCTTGCATCTATAATTAAGTTTTGGGACAGTAGAATTCTCATTGGGGAATTGGTTTCCATCTGTAATTATGTTTTTAATCAACTTCTATAGAGAACTAGGGGGCGCAGTGGGGCAGCTTTACGGTTGGGTTTAGTGTTTTTCTTTAATAATCACTTGTCCTTTGAACGTCAAAATAACATTCTTCCATAATATTTACGAAACTCCTTCATGACAAAAAGGCTATGAACTGGGTAAAACCAATATATACATTTTTGGGAAGTGAAATCAGTTATTGAGATATAACTTCCCTGGTTTTGAAGGATTTAGCCGGTAACTGACCCCTGTGGATTGTGGGAAACAGACTGAAAGAGTTTATTTTAGATGAACATTTCCCCTTTAATCGCCGTCTACATGAAATGCTCAGTTGAAATTTACAATAAATGCAATGCCAGACAGCCAGGGGGAGGAGAAGAGTATATTGTTGTGTTATTATCCTTTATCTTATAGTGCTGACATCTTACTCATAGAGGGTTTAATAATATGTCGGTCCTTGTCCAATAAGCTCAATGAGAATGCTGATTCCCAGCACTGTGTCAGGCCCCTTGCTGGTACCTTACATATAGAGATAATGATGGCATTTTCCCGTCATTATATGGCACAGGAATCAGACATGGGGATAAAGGGACAGACTTGTTCAGTGCTGGGAAACTGTGCTTAATGCTCCCAACTCCAATTGCAGGAACAGAGAACAGGGAGCCAGATTTATACAGATCAGCTGGGATTCTCATTGGAGGATTCTTTTGCATTTCAATGCTGCCAATGCGGGCCCTAGAGAGCTGGGAAAGTTTTATTGTGCAATATTGCTTTAAGAATACAGCCCTGATGTTGCTGGACTACAGCTCCCAGCATGCCTCACCCTTCATTATATGTTACATTATTCTGGGATTTGTAGTCCAGCAACAGCTGAGTAACGTTTGGTTGAGCCGCAGGGTTTATTTCCCCTTTAAAGTCCCTTCTGGATCAACCAAAGCCACAGACTGTATCATACAACACCCCAGTGTATATTATAGGCAAGTCACTGGGCCCTCCCTCCTTTTTTTTCCCTGAATGTATAAATAGATTTATTTAAACTGAGCTGTTTAATAGAAATGCTATCGTTCTGGTTGCCAGCTGGGGGCTGGCAGTTCATTTGAGTCAAAACGAAACTGAAAGCTCCAGCTTACGGGAAATGCTTTTCTTCTAAACCACTTAGAACCAAACGTCTTCTGCTGTCAGGGATTTGGGCTGCAGATTCCTATCAGGGGTGGTGCCCCTTCAGCCAAAAAAAGGAGCAGTATGTGTGTAAATTGCCTCAGCACTGAAAAATAAAGTAATAAAGAAAGTTATAGTGAAAAAATAAATAGGGACTCACATAACAAACCTCAGTGTAGGTCACAGAATATGCTCCCTAATATGATTTTTAAGGGGACGGGAGGTCTGTCCTATAATAATAAAACAGTACCTGCACTTGATCCCAACTAAGATATAATTACCCCTTATTGGGGCAGAACAGCCCTATTGGGTTTATTTAATGGTTAAATGATTCCCTTTTCCCTGTAATAATAAAACAGTACCTGTACTTGATCCCAACTAAGATATAATTACCCCTTATTGGGGCAGAACAGCCCTATTGGGTTTATTTAATGGTTAAATGATTCCCTTTTCTCTGTAATAATAAAACAGTACGTGTACTTGATCCCAACTAAGATATAATTACCCCTTATTGGGGGCAGAACAGCCCTATTGGGTTTATTTCATGGTTAAATGATTCCCTTTTCTCTGTAATAATAAAACAGTACCTGTACTTGATCCCAACTAAGATATAATTACCCCTTATTGGGGGCAGAACAGCCCTATTGGGTTTATTTAATGGTTAAATGATTCCCTTTTCTCTGTAATAATAAAACAGTACGTGTACTTGATCCCAACTAAGATATAATTACCCCTTATTGGGGGCAGAACAGCCCTATTGGGTTTATTTCATGGTTAAATGATTCCCTTTTCTCTGTAATAATAAAACAGTACGTGTACTTGATCCCAACTAAGATATAATTACCCCTTATTGGGGGCAGAACAGCCCTATTGGGTTTATTTAATGGTTAAATGATTCCCTTTTCCCTGTAATAATAAAACAGTACCTGTACTTGATCCCAACTAAGATATAATTACCCCTTATTGGGGCAGAACAGCCCTATTGGGTTTATTTCATGGTTAAATGATTCCCTTTTCTCTGTAATAATAAAACAGTACGTGTACTTGATCCCAACTAAGATATAATTACCCCTTATTGGGGGCAGAACAGCCCTATTGGGTTTATTTCATGGTTAAATGATTCCCTTTTCTCTGTAATAATAAAACAGTACCTGTACTTGATCCCAACTAAGATATAATTACCCCTTATTGGGGGCAGAACAGCCCTATTGGGTTTATTTCATGGTTAAATGATTCCCTTTTCTCTGTAATAATAAAACAGTACCTGTACTTGATCCCAACTAAGATATAATTACCCCTTATTGGGGGCAAAACAGTACTATTGGGCTTAATTACTGTTAAAATAATTTTTTAGGAGATCTGAATTACGGAAAGACCCCTTATAAGGAAAACCCCAGGTCCCGAGCATTCTGGATAACGGGTCCCATACCTGTAGTGTTAGATCAAGAAATTAATGGAATTTTTATCAAAATATGGGGGAAACCTGAGACCAACTCCATTCTTGTTAACACATTGTACACAATTTGCAAAATCCTCGGAAGAACCTCAGCCATAGAATAATGAGATCTTCTATAATCCTTCCAAAATATACAATATGGTGTCTGAATGGATTATTCATATTGTATATAATGTGCTGCTCCCACCAACCCATCATAAGATTGGCATATGAGGGGGCAAATTTAGCCCCCCAACTGGAAAACTGCCGAACACAAAAAAACGATGAAGACCAATTGCAAATTGACTCAGAATACCACTCTCTACTCTCCAAAAGTTTATTGACACCCAATCTAAATGTATTGGGGGATTAAAGGTGTAGAACACAGCCTAGAACAAGGACAAATAGTTAAAACTGGAAAAATGGCATTTTGAAAAATGTCAGAAGACGTTGCATCTTGTATATCATTGAGCCTCGCAATTTAATGCAAACAGGAAGCTGTTTCTTGGACTTCAAGGAAACAGAGAGTTTCTCATTTGCCACTAAGAGCAGAAAAACACGTTTTAATCGGGAACCGCAAGAAATGCATTCTCACCCCCTACGTGACTCATGAGTGCTGGGGGTTATGTCATAAAACCCTGTTTTACTCCAGAGTTGTAGCCCGTAACACTCAGCTATTGGTCAACAGCAGTAAGGCTGATTATAGGGAAAATCTGATTGGTTGCTGTGGGCTTCTGGCTCAGAGTATTGTTCTGTGGTGTGAATCAGGTCTGGCTTTGCTCTCTGTTCCATCTAATGGATTAAACCAGAATTACTCCTTTCCAGGGTCGGACCGGGCCACCGGGACACCGGGAAAAATCCCAGTGGGCCCCGGCGGCCTAGACCCGACCCTTGCCAGCGCTCCCCCCTGCCCAACCGTTCCTCCCCTGACACGTTAAATTTACACGCATCAGGGGAGGACGTTGGGTGGGGGGCCCTGCGAGCGGGGTTAGGGGGGCCCCTGCGGGAGGGGGGGTTTGGGGACGCGGCTGGCGGGGGCACCTGCAGGGCCCCTGGGGTGGGAGCCTCGGTGGGCCCTTCACCCCCCAGTCACACCCTGGACCTGACCCTTTCCAGCGCTCCCCCTACCCAACCGTTCCTCCCCTGACACGTTAGGGTGGCGTCGGGTGGGGGACCCTGTGAAGTGGTTAGAGGACACTGCCGGCGGGGGCAACTGCAGGGCCCCTGGGGCAGGAGCCTCGGTGTTCCTTTCTGTAGTATCTGTCCATAACTTTACTAACAATAAATAAAAATAAAGGCGTAAGAGAAGTTGGTGCTGCTGCCCTACCGCCGCCATAAGAGCTCATTTACTGTTGCGCTGCAAAGTGTGAATTCAAATCACCATGGTTATTCCAGAATTGCAGTTAGCGCGCTGATGTACATCATGTAAATGAGGGTGCAAGACAGTGGCGTAAATTGACGGTACTGGGTCCCCCGCAAAAAAGTCTTCAGAGGGGCCCAGCACACATTGATGCCTACCCAGAACTCCCTGTTCGTGGGGGATTTCTATCAGCTAATTACGCAACTATAGCGGAAGCAGACAATGGTGCAAATTTTGCACCCAGGCCCACAAAGCATTTGCCCCTCAACCCCCTCACAAGCCCCACAAGCCCCAGCCTGTAGAACTGCTAACTGGATTGCTCCCTGTGTCCTAATCTTGTTGTGTCTCTTCTGCTTATTGAGGGTTTGGTGGTTTATTTCACTGAGCCGATCTGAGTCAACGTGAAACTGAAAGTTCAAGGAACAGAGCAATGCTCTTACTCATGGGTCCTCTCCTTCTGGATCTGCACGGCCTTCTGCCTCAGGTTACCTTGACCTCTCCTTTAGCTTGGACTTCAGCTTGTGGGACCTTTCTACCCCTAAGGATTCATCTTTTGCTCTCATAGAGTTGCATGGGGATGGTTTATTGTATCTGGAGCTTTTGACCCCCACAGTGATATGGTTCCTGCTTGAAACCCAAAACCCAATCACTTGTCATCCTTCTGCCTATGTAGCAATGCTCTTACTCATGGGTCCTCTCCTCCTGGATCTGCACAGCCTTCTGCCTCAGGTTACCTTGACCTCTCCTTTAGCTTGGACTTCAGCTTGTGGGACCTTTCTACCCCTAAGGATTCATCTTTTGCTCTCATAGAGTTGCATGGGGATGGTTTATTGTATCTGGAGCTTTTGACCCCCACAGTGATATGGTTCCTGCTTGAAACCCGAACTTATCTCTCAAAATTTGGCCCCTCATGTATTTCTCTGCCAGATGCCCTTCAGCCTTACTAGCGTCAGTTAATACAGATGCTCTAGGACTGGGATCCCCAACCATTCTTACTTGTGAGCCACAGTCAAATGTAAAAAGACTGTAAGAAGAGCAACACAAGCACCATAAAGGTTCATGAAGGAGCCAAATAAGGGCTGTGATTGGCTATTAGGGGCCTCTGTGCACCCTATTAGCTTACAGGGGCTTTATTTGGTAGGAAATCTTGTTTTTATTCAACCAAAACTTGCCCCCAAGTCAGGAATTCAAAAATAACTCCCTGGTTTCGGGGCACTGAGAGCAACACCCAAGGGGTTGGGGAGCAATATGTTGCCCCCGAGTCACTGGTTGGGGATCACTGCCCTAGGAGATATAGTATCCAGCTCCCATGCGTTGAGTGGTTGGTGTTCTAGGTGCATTATCTCTAGGGTCAATAAACAATAAAAGAATAAGCAAGTATTTTTTGTTTCTGGTCTAATAGGTATTTCTAGTGCAAAAACATTGACAATATTCAGTTAGGTTTGGGGTAGTTACTTTTTATCTTGCACACCCTGAACTCGTTCCTTGATGAAAACCCTTAATACCTGGAGGGCAATGATCTCAATCAAGTACAGAAAATGTCAAAATAAAGGACACATAAAACTCGAAGACCACGGCTTGTATAGTATGCGCCGCTGCCTATAACCTGGTTAGTAAATAATGGTTATACCAATTATAAATTTACAATTCAAAAATCATTAAAAAATGTTTTTGTTTATTTTAATCCATTAAAAGCATTGACAACCCCATATGGATAGCCTCACGCGTTTCATGCTTACCCAGCACTTACTTACAGGCTCTTTAGTAAACACCAAAGTTTTGCCCCAGAACATAAACATGGAACGTAATAACTCAGTGCCCTGTATTACGGATGGAATTCATAGCTCTATGCCATATTTTTAATAAGGAATTCCTTCCTCTTAGCTTGTTGCTGTTGGAAATTAACTGGGCCCCTGTAAATATAATCAACCCAGCCCAAGACGTCCTTGAGAAATGTGAGGAACGGCAAGTGATTCCCCCGCGTGGCAATCTGATTGGTCAGGGTGTAGTTCTCCAAGAGGTAGATCTGCTCCATTCCCATTTGTTCAAATGTCTGCGTCTTGTCTCTCCCAGAGTTCTTCTTGGTTAGAATAATGAAGGGCAGTATCCCTAGGAACAAACGGAAAACACCGCCCAGTCCAGGTTTTATTTAGGGGAATAGTATAAAACATTTTTGTAAAAAGTTACAGATTTATGTGGAGAATGAACACAAAGTACTAAAAGGATCTATTCTCTATGATTAAGTCTCTCTGTATCCCCTTTTATGCTTTGGTTGGGTCATCATTTGAGGTCTAGAGAGACAAAGAGGATGGAAAGCACTACCTACTCAACTGCCATGGTGGTCAAGCTCTACTACCAGCAAACTCATTACCCTCTTCTACCAAGGGGTTAAACCTTTTTTTTCTAACAGTAAAATTAATCTAAACAGCCTTCAGAATTACCTACCTTTGTCCCAGCATTCTGTCTGACCTGGCGCCTGAGTTAGAAATTGATTGTTTCCATTGCTTCCTTGTGCAGAGTGAAGCCCCGCCCCCACTTCCTGTTCAGTTCCCTCATCACTTCGACTACTGTAGTCGAAGTGGAGAGCCTTCTGCTCATGCGTGGAGGCAGCAGGAGCCAGTCTGTGCATTAGCAGGTTTGTTTTTTTTTTTTGATGAGGGAACAGGAAGTGGGGGCGGGGCTTCACTCTGCACAAGGAAGCAAAGGAAACGATCAACTTCTAACTCAGGAGCCAGGTCAGAGAGAATGCTGGGACAAAGGTAGGTAATTCTGGAGGCTGTATAGAGTAATTTTACTGATAGAAAAAAAACCCGTTTACTTATTCTTTAAAGCACAACCTCCTTAATTACCAGAGAACTCAAATCATTTCCCACTCTACAAGCAGGTTACTCAACACAATACTCATTATTACCCATTGTACCCCCAGAGAATTAAACACTCTCCTACTAGAGGAGGTAAAGCCACTACTCTAAACCCAGACCCAAACCATAACCCTCTCTCCTGTCAGACCAAAAGCATTACTCTACTATTGTTGATGGACAGCATTGCCCACTATACTCAATGGCTGCCCAAAACATCCCAAACTCTTCTCATAGCATTATCTATTGTTTTCACAGAGGACTTAAGACATTACCTAGGGTAAAGTCCCAAAATGTGTAGATATTTAATTGTAAGTCATAATCAGAGTGGTCTCCGGGTAATAACCATCCCTTGTTAAATTCCACCTACCAGTTAACACTTGAGCATTCTTCAGGAATACTTTGATTAACGTGGAATTTTCCACATTGAAAGTATTCAATGAGGAACATTCCCTTTTATGCTTTGGTTGGGTCATCATTTGAGGTCTAGAGAGACAAAAAGGATGGAAAGCACTACCTACTCAACTTCCATGGTGGTCAAGCTCTACTACCAGCAAACTCATTACCCCACTTTTCTACCAGCAAACTCATTACCCCACTCTTCTACCAGCAAACTCATTACCCCACTCTACTACCAGCAAACTCATTACCCCACTCTACTACCAGCAAACTCATTACCCCACTCTACTACCAGCAAACTCATTACCCCACTCTTCTACCAAGGGGTTTAATTTTTTACCCACCCTCATCCTAGGCAGGTAAAAGCACTACCCCTTATACTACCAGAGAACTCAAACCATTTCCCACTCTACAAGCAGGTAACTCAATGATATACTAATTGCACCCCTAGAGAATTAAAAACTCTACCACTAGAGTTACCCTACCATTACCCTCTCTCCTGTCAGACCAAAAGCATTACTCTACTATTGTGGATGGACAGCATTGCCCACTATACTCAATGGCTGCCTAAAACATCCCAAATGCTTCTCATAGTATTATCTATTGTTTACACAGAGTAGTCATTACTACTTAGTAAGACATTACCTAGGGCCTCATTGCCTGCATTTATTATTATTATTATTATTATTATTAACACCCAAGACCTTTTCTCTTTTGATCCTAATGATAGGACTGTCCCAAAATGTGTAGATATTTAATTGTAAGTCATAATCAGAGTGGTCTCCGGGTAATAACCATCCACCTACCGGTTAACACTTGAGCATTCTTCAGGAATACTTTGATTAGCGCGGAATTTTCCTCATTGAAAGTATAACTGGAGCTAAAAAGTACAAAAGGAAATGAATATACTGTAAATGGCTGAGAGGAGATTCATCCAAACCAACCTTGGATCCTTTATAGGTAACACTATTTGTACTTTACCTGCATACGAACACAGGCACAATAAGGTCAGGTATGGGCACATCTTGGATTAACTGCTGCATCTTTTCCTGAGAAGTTGTATCCCACAATACTATCTGGTTCAGTGGCACAATGTTGCCTTGAAATCAAATAAACATCTGTTATAATCAGAAATATGCCCTCTGGAACAATCTCTCTATAAAGGTAAAGGTGGCCATATACGGGTCGATTGTAGCTGCTGATATGGGTCCCTTGGACAGATTCAGCAGCTTATCGGCCCGTGTAGGGGCAGGAACGAGGGGCCTGCCTGACCGATATCTGGCCTGAAATTGGCCAGACATCGATCGGGCAGGTTAAAAGATTTAGTTGGAACCGACTGCCCCATTGCCTGGGGCCAAATGATTGAATTAGCCTACATTTTCCCCGATATCGCCCACCTGTAGGTGGGGATATCGGGAGAAGATCTGCACGCTTGGCAACCTCGCCAAGCAAGTGGATCTTCACATGTATGGCCACCTTAAGTCCTGGTGATTAGGAGAATGGGCTTGAAAATTACATGCATTGACAGTTGTCTTTTTGAGAGCCAAGTAATCTATGTTATTCAAGATAAAAGAGCTGCCTCTTCTGAAAGAAATAACATTCAAGGTGAGAACTCACAGAGCTGAGCATAAATGTGCCAGGCCTCAGAGCTGTCCATCTTTGCAAAACCTCGATTGTCCACTATTGTAATGCTGTCTGTTAGTGTGTATCCCCTTCTGTCAATGGTCTTTGCTCCATCAGAGGAACCTTCACCAGCAACGTCTTTAAATTCTCCATCTCCCACCGCATACATACAGGAGTTTACAAAGGAAGACTTTCCATGCCCGGCAAAGCCGAAGAGCTGGATTAGGATACGGTGGTAGGACTGGCACTTTAGCTTGTACCCCTTGATGTATTTTGTGAGTTGCGTGGCATCAGAGAGATCACGGATTTGGAGAGGAGCTTGTACGCTCTCTGAGATAAGTAGAACATGTAAGAGAATAAAGAATACATATTCAACCATTCTATTCCTATACCAAATAGAAATGATGATTTTATCAGTGGACCTCACAGGTCACCTCACCTGATAAGGCCTTGTCAGTCTGGCAAATAGTTGGCTCCAGTTCTTCTAAAGACTTTAGAAATTCTTGGAGAACAAAATCAGCCTTCAAGTTAGTGAGAAGAAGAGAAGGAAAATAGATTGTCTGGGGTTATTCTAAAGCTCCTGTAGTACATAGGCAACAAATGAAAACACCTATGTAAGGACAGCCAGGAGGAAAATCAGACCAACAGTGGCTGCTAATATCTACAAACAACTAACTGCCTACTGCCGTTAAAAGAATTGAAAAATCTTGTCCAAAGAGGAGTCTTCAGAGAAATGACCAGTTAGGAATTGTACGAGCAACTCAATATGAAAATAACAAAATCCAAATATTGCACCAGAGGAAGGGCCCATGAGGTCTGGAACATGTAGTTCTGTGCATCGCACAGAAGTTCCATCTGCATGGTTCTCCATCCCCTCCAACCACTGTTGGACTGAGCCCTTACTAGAACATTATACTTTAGTGGCATCAAATAGATGTTATTGGAGTTGAACAGGTCCCTTTTTTTCAACCTCAACATTTATGTAGCTGAACTCCCACCCCCAAAACTTACTTTTCTTGACCTATGTCAGATATTCCAGTAATGGGGGGGATAACCAGTCTGAGTCAGCTTGCCTTAAGCACTATTAACCTGCCAATAAAGATAGTGTGGAGCCTTCAAAAGTAGGGCTGCAGTATAGCTATACGGTACAATGTCTAGTACAGGTATCGGACCCCTTATCCGGAAAACCGTTATCCAGAAAGCTCCGAATTACGGAAAGCCTGTCTCCCATAGACTCCATTATAAGCAAATAATTCAGAATTTTAAAACTGATTTCCTTTTTTTATGTAGAAATAAAACAGTACCTTGTAATTGATCCCAACTAAGATATAAATAATCCTTATTGGATGCAAAACAATCCTATTGGGTTTAATTAATGTTTTATTGATTTTTTAGTAGACTTAAGGTATGGAGATCCAAATTATGGAAAGACCCCTTATCCGGAATACCCTTGGTCCCGAGCATTCTGGATAATGGGTCCTATACCTGTATCTCCAAAAGGAGATTTCATTTTGTGTTGCACCTAATTCGTAATCCCCCCAACCCCAATATGATAAATGTTGCTCCAACCTTAACACCTTTTCCAGGTTCCGTGTGAAATTTCTTCACTATTTCATCTCTGGCCTTAACGAATTTTTGATGCCCTCCAGCAACAAGGAATTTCTTTTGCTCCAGAGCGTTACTCATCGGCTTAGAAAGGCGGCCTATGATTTCTCTGCATTTCCCCTTGGAGGAAATTTCTAACGCTTTCCAGACCTCCTCTTTTTGTTTGTCTATATTCTCCTGTAATGTAGAAATGACAGAATGTTTATTGAGCACATCCTCTACACTGTGGGCAAGATTTCCTGTTCTGAATTACAGGAACTAGTGGTGCCTTTTCTTTGTATATACTACCTTAAATGGACTCTATAGCCTATTATTTTGTATCTGAATTGTGCTTGCTACAGGGGAATATCTAATCTAGAATAGTTGTGTTCTATGGACAGTCTATAACAGGGGTCGGGAACCTTTTTGGCTGAGAGAGCCATAAACACTTTAAAATGTAATTCCATGAGAGCCATACAATATGTTTGGCCGCGGATGCTGCGGGCAAGGTAGGGTGGGTCCCAAGGATGCCGGATGCGGATGCAGAGGAGGGCGTGGCCTGCGCTCAACAGATAGAAGACGTGTTCTAAGGCCTAGAACACGTGTTCTATCCACCTAGCGCAGGGGCAAGGTAGGGTGGGTCCCAAGGATGCCGGATGCGGTGCGGAGGAGGGCGTGGCCTGCACTCGGCAGATAGAAGATGTGTTCTAAGGTTTAGAACTCGTCTTCTATCTGCCGAGCGCAGGCCACGCCCCCCCGTTATTTTTTTTATTAAAGATTTGGCAGTGAGTCAGATGCAGCCATCAAAAGAGCCACATCTGGCTCCCAAGCCATAGGTTCCCTACCCCTGGTATATAAGAAACCTAGTGAGATGTTCCTTCAGAACTGGGCTTAGATGAAAGGCATTACTTTATATAATCTTTATCTTCTGTCTATGAGAAGACCAAAGGGGTCTGTTCCATCAAGACCTGCATTTATGGAAGCCGACCTTAGCTGTGTCACAAAATGCCTATTGGGTACAAATACTACATGGCCCAGATCTTCTCTTTTTCTAATGAACTCTGAAGAAAAACTATAAAGAGAAAGGTGTCCTACCTTAAGTTGATGTTCGCACTTATCGAGGACATTTCCATACTTGAAAGATTTCTCCCTTAAATGCTGCAGAGCTTCCTTTAGACAGGATTCATGGAACGCCTGGAACTCCTGTAACGTGTCAAAGTTCTTGGACATCATTTTCCCTTTATAGAGCTCAGTGGCGGATTTTATGGTAGAATCATTCTCAGCCAAAAAAATCTCAGTGATGGAATGATCCAAAGAAGCGATACATTTTGTGGTTACCGCTTTGATGTAAGAGTTGGCCAACCGCCCAAGAACTGAAAGTCAACATGTAATAATATAGAGTTTTAGGGGAGGATAAAGCTTATGGGAAATAACACCAGAACACTGGCACCATGGGGCACTTGTAGGAACGAACATTATAGCTATGGTCGCTTGCTGGGGTCATCATATTGTTGGTGACTGTGGGATTTTGCAGCCTGTTGATGCTATACCATGGCCAGCAAAATCTAGTTTGATGTGCAAATATTAGGGGGAAATGGCCAACTTGCCCAATGGGTTATATAGTGGATTCTGTAGTCTTAAGGTGCCCATACACTGGACAATTCTACCTGCCGATATTAGTCCCTTAGAATGATTCGGCAGCTTATCGGCCCGTATAGGGGCACTACCGATGGGCCTGCCTGACCGACATATTGCCTGAAATCGTCCAGATATCGATCAGGCAGGTTAAAAAATCTAGTCAGATCTGGGACCACATCGGCTCGTTTATGCGGTCCCCAAACTGACTTTGCCTATACCCTTCGGAATAATTCAATTGTTTGGCCCCAGGGCCAAACGACCGAAGCCTGAATTCTCCTGATATCGCCCACCCGTAGGGGGATGTCGCCAAGCGAGTGGATCTGAAGGTGTATGGGCACCTTTAGTTTATGAAAGGCAGTGTGCAAAGTGCAAAACACAGGCTAAATATGCCCTTATTCTGCACTTTGCACACTGTCTTTCTTCAATGTAGAGACCTACAGCTACCACCTGCCCTTTGGTGCTCTTGTACTTCTGTGTTAGGGCACTTTTCGTGCCCCTTAGTACCTTTGCACTTCAATTTGGGGGGATATTAAAGACCTCTACTGTCTTGCATTATAATGCTTGTGACTGTAGAATACACATGGTCACTGCATAGTGTCAACAGATTGTTTTCCAGAGCAAAGTCGAACTGAAGAAGCTGCTCGGATGAGTAGTGAAACGTCTTCAATGATTACTTAACAAGTCTAGTTGCTTTAGATTCATTTATACTAGATATTCCAGAGCAAACTTTGTTGAAGTAGTGTAGCTTACTGAATTCCTATGACGTTGATATTAGGTGTGATGATCATGACGAGAAGACTTCTTCATGGCCTGCTCTGTAGTCAAATCTTACAAATACCAAGAAATAGAGGTTTCTCTATGACCCTTTGACTCCTCCCTGCTTATGCACCACCTTAGGGGATGTCCCTTTTTTAACTTTAAAGAGCCAAATGGTCATGGAGACCTAAATTACAGGAACTTGTGGTGCCTTTTCTTTGTATATACTACTTTAGAGGACTCTACAGTCTATTATTTTGTACCTGAATTGTGCTTGCTACAGGGGAATATCTAATCTAATCCCTTTTTTAACTTTAAAGAGCCAAATGGTCATGGAGACCCTTTTGTTTTTAGGTATGTTGTGTTTTCAGCATATCTAGTAAAATTAAGTCTAAGCAACTGGACTTCAGTTCAGTTCTACTGAGTAGCAGTACAATCATGGGCATCACTATGGTTCCCTTAAGTTTATTCAGTTAGGTGTTGGATAACAACTGATAAGCTCTGCAGAATATAATGGTTTTAGTACTTGGGCAGGGAGATAAATGGTTGTCAATTTTCATTCAAGACTCTCTATAGAACTATAGAATCAGAATGGTGCTGTATAGAGCCAAACATTGGAAAATGCATCTCCCCTAAAAGATAAGACTTACTGCATCCAGTGACCACCTGTCCTCCTTCTAGCGTCTTGGCTTCAGCGTTGTTGTAGATAAACTGACGAAACGTCTCCGTCGTCTCCACAAATCCCGGTGGCAACTGCTTCTCGGGGACATTCTCCAGATTGCACATCACCTTACTGTCCGTAGAAGGAACCTCAAATGTGAAGCATTTACGGACAGGGAGTCTTGCCCTGAGGGACATCCTCATAAAGTTTCTTCTTTCTGCCACCAGGGACGTTACAGCTGCAACATGAAAATAAAGTCCATGTCCTTACCTCTTGGCATGACCCAGCCGTGAAATGATTATGAAATGGAATTGTAGCAACCTAAAAGCTTGGCAGGGCATTGAGGCCAAAGTCAAACAGTGTTTCTGACACCCAGTTACCCCCATTTTGTGTGCTTGTGGATTATGCTAATGCTCATTTCCTGATATCATGGTCTTATTGGTCTTATCGTCTGTCATTGCAAGATTCATGGAATTGTCATGTCCCTGCACCACACCCAACATCCCCCCTATTTTCTTTTGAGTTGTGAGCCCCAAAATACTCACGGAGTTTATCCTTGAGGCTGTTTTCCAAGTACTCATCCGAAGTGACTGCTTGGCCTTCCAGCTCAGGCTTGAGACTGAAATCTCTCACGGCCCAAACAAAAAGAGGTGTAAAAAGAGAATCCCCCAAGTTCCCTTCTTCGTCCTCAAGTGAAGATCTACTCATGATACACTCGCTTAGTTCAGATGTTTCACTGTGAACTCATGTAAGGAATGAAACGGTCTTGAAATAGGGAATATGGCCCCTGGCACGGTCTTCTGGTTCTTCAAAATGTTATGAAATTCTCCCATCTGACCTTAGCCTTATTTGTCTGATGTAGATACTGCGTACAAAGGCATGAACGGAACCTTAGAAATTCCAACATATTGGAATGCATGGAATGTCTTCCCCTTTATACACTGGCTAGAGTTTTCCTGTGTTATGGTAACACCCTGATACGGATATTGCTTAAGACTAAGAAGCCTGAAGGAGGTAAGGGTTACTGGTGGGGACCTACAGTGCAATGTGGGTATTGGTCTGGTAGCCAGTAGTTAAATGTGGGTGGGGGTAGGGTGCTAGCTTACTTACCTTGCAGGTTGGGTGGCATTGCACTAAAGGGTTCATTTATGGGGGTGGTAAGTTTCTTAGTGCAAAAAACAAGTGTAATGAAGTGTATGTAGCCCTGCCTACACCTGCCAGTGTTGCCTACGATTTGGGTGTCCCTTGGACAGGGCATGGGCATCACCTGGCACAAACTTACATTAAATGCCAAGTACCTGGGACTTAAGGTACAAGGAAGCCGTAAACGTAATCCCTGCTCAGGTCTTGCTTTACGTACAGGGCTTCCTTGCACCTGCCCTGCCCTCTGCATTGGCAATAGCACTATGGGCATTAACCCAACAGCCAGGGCAAGGCCAAACTTTTCAAGTGCCCAAGGCAGGACCCAGATTGCCACATCCCTCCCCCCCCCACTCATCATCCTCCCTCCCGCTTGCGTCCAGCATCTCTCATCTAAATAAACCATTTGTATAAAAATAAAATATATACTTTTTTGGTAGTATGTGCCATTGGGTAATCCTAAAGAGAAAATAGCCATTTTGAGAATTAAGGACAAACAAGCCAAGGCACACATACATGCTAGGCCCCATCAGCCAATGAATGGACAGAGTTCTGCCTTTTGCTCCCACACTACTTCCTGTTACAGTTAGAGCTGCATCACTTCCTGTCAGCTGATCTCTGAGGGAGCACACAGCCCATCACTAAATGGCGGCTCAAGGGAAAGTGTGTAAAAGGGCAATATTTACTGATATATATATTTAAGTTTGGGGAGATTATTTAATAGGTCACTTAACTTAATATAAACATGGAGGATGGTGACAGTGAAATAGAGAAAGATGATTTAATAGAAAAGGATACTACAACGTTTTCACTGCATCTTCATCGATGGTTCCTCTGCTGTTATACACTAGCGCACTGCTCAGCAGCAATGAGAGTGAGAGGATAGCGCTGTCGTTCCTTGTGTTACCCTACAAAGCCACACACGTGTAAGTGCCACTAGAGAGGTCTCCATAAACACTTACAGTTATAGGCTTAGACTTACCTTGTCAACATCCCCCAGTCCTTCCGTGTCCAACAGAACCAAGGTGCGCGCTGATTTATCAGGGTGAGGGACACACCACATCCAGATACCCTTTGTATTTGCCTGGACTGTGTGTCCCAAAGGGAAACCACCTAACAGGGCGAGACATTCCAAATGTACTCATCAGCTTTGGCCATTTGGTCTTTGCAACGTACATTTTCCCTGGAAAACCTAGAAAAATTTCACCTTGGCGAAGGCACAGGTTACCCTGAGTTTTCTACAAAAGCACAAAGACCAGTAACTTGCAAAAAATAAATATACAATAGCTTAAGTCTTGTGCTCTCAATGCCTAGGTCCTCAAGGTCCATGGGTCGAAGATCCATCCATCTAGCCTATTACTGACCCTCAGCTGAAGCTCCCAACATATAGAGGACCACATGTTGGAGACAACGTTCTATACCGAGGACTCCTCTTCTACTCACCTCGCTTTACTCCAGCCAACTTGTTCATCAGATAAGACTTCCCTGAGCGATATGGTCCTACAATGGACACCACCACCAATGGCTGAGAGATCTTCTCCAGGATCTTTTTGGCTTCTTGATTCAAACAGATCTTTTTGCCTGGTTCGTTCTCAATTAGACAGATGGGTTGGTTCATCTTTGGGATCGGGGCCATGTTTACCTAGAGCAGATAATATGAACACACCTGTCTTTGACTTACTAGATAATATGTCAGGTGGGTTAGACCTTCTTGACCATTATTATGACCAGGGGATCCCAAGTGACCAAGTTGATGATGTCACTAAAGGGGAGGTGTAAAAGGGAATAAACTAAGGGGAGAAGAACATTTACTATGCATTTATGCAGCAGTCAGGTTTGTGTCAAATTTATGGGCTTGTATCTCAGCAGCAGCTTAAGGGCTGGGAGTTGAAAAAACAAAATATTTTCATTGGTAAAGGCCATATCTAGGTCATGTGACTATTACATGTAAGGCCCCACCCCATGCTACATCACACACATACACATAATGAGCGAGTATTATGCATTATTTGCATTCATATGCCCCAACATGGCTGCCGATTGTGGGTTTTCTGTAATACAGTTATGGGAGCCGTTTCTTGAAACCAATTATCCAGAAAGGTCCTTCCTTATGGTATGTCCTTCTCCCATAGACCCAATTTTATTCAAATAATTCAAATTTTAAAACTGATTTCCTTTTTCTCTGTAAAAATAAAACAGTATCTGTACTTGATCCCAACTAAGATATAATTACCCCTTATTGGGGGCAGAACAGTCCTATTGGGTTTATTTCATGGTTAAATGATTCCCTTTTCTCTGTAATAATAAAACAGTACCTGTACTTGATCCCAACTAAGATATAATTACCCCTTATTGGGGCAGAACAGCCCTATTGGGTTTATTTCATGGTTAAATGATTCCCTTTTCTCTGTAATAATAAAACAGTACCTGTACTTGATCCCAACTAAGATATAATTACCCCTTATTGGGGGCAGAACAGTCCTATTGGGTTTATTTCATGGTTAAATGATTCCCTTTTCTCTGTAATAATAAAACAGTACCTGTACTTGATCCCAACTAAGATATAATTACCCCTTATTGGGGCAGAACAGCCCTATTGGGTTTATTTAATGGTTAAATGATTCCCTTTTCTCTGTAATAATAAAACAGTACCTGTACTTGATCCCAACTAAGATATAATTACCCCTTATTGGGGCAGAACAGCCCTATTGGGTTTATTTAATGGTTAAATGATTCCCTTTTCTCTGTAATAATAAAACAGTACCTGTACTTGATCCCAACTAAGATATAATTACCCCTTATTGGGGGCAGAACAGCCCTATTGGGTTTATTTAATGGTTAAATGATTCCCTTTTCTCTGTAATAATAAAACAGTACCTGTACTTGATCCCAACTAAGATATAATTACCCCTTATTGGGGGCAGAACAGCCCTATTGGGTTTATTTCATGGTTAAATGATTCCCTTTTCTCTGTAATAATAAAACAGTACCTGTACTTGATCCCAACTAAGATATAATTACCCCTTATTGGGGGCAGAACAGCCCTATTGGGTTTATTTAATGGTTAAATGATTCCCTTTCTCTGTAATAATAAAACAGTACCTGTACTTGATCCCAACTAAGATATAATTACCCCTTATTGGGGCAGAACAGCCCTATTGGGTTTATTTAATGGTTAAATGATTCCCTTTTCTCTGTAATAATAAAACAGTACCTGTACTTGATCCCAACTAAGATATAATTACCCCTTATTGGGGGCAGAACAGCCCTATTGGGTTTATTTAATGGTTAAATGATTCCCTTTCTCTGTAATAATAAACAGTACCTGTACTTGATCCCAACTAAGATATAATTACCCCTTATTGGGGCAGAACAGCCCTATTGGGTTTATTTAATGGTTAAATGATTCCCTTTCTCTGTAATAATAAAACAGTACCTGTACTTGATCCCAACTAAGATATAATTACCCCTTATTGGGGCAGAACAGCCCTATTGGGTTTATTTAATGGTTAAATGATTCCCTTTTCTCTGTAATAATAAAACAGTACCTGTACTTGATCCCAACTAAGATATAATTACCCCTTATTGGGGGCAGAACAGCCCTATTGGGTTTATTTAATGGTTAAATGATTCCCTTTTCTCTGTAATAATAAAACAGTACCTGTACTTGATCCCAACTAAGATATAATTACCCCTTATTGGGGGCAGAACAGCCCTATTGGGTTTATTTAATGGTTAAATGATTCCCCTTTCTCTGTAATAATAAAACAGTACCTGTACTTGATCCCAACTAAGATAAAATTGAAACAAGCGCTTGCTTAAACCTTTCATTGCAGTCCTTGTGCTTGTGTCTCCTATTGGTCTCTTTCACTATAACATTGTGCTCCCAAGCATTCACTTACTCCACGATCTCTAAATAGATTGAAACTGCCATTCTGGGACCTGTATAAGCGAGTATTCGTATCCACCCAATGAATATAAATGCATAAATTGAACATCTGATATTTATGGGCAGATCAATGGCAACAGGCAGGCCCTTTCCCGTCCCATTGTGCGATATTGAGGGCCACTTACCTGAAGCTTTTGTGGGAATCCTCTGTTTTACTTTCCCTTTATTATTTTCTATGCTGGTTATTCAGAATTCTGATTGTGTCCTTCTCTAGCCTGCTCCTCATATTTTATCCTTCCACTGGTCTCTCATTCCTGGCTCCCCCAACTTCAACTCTTTTATTTTACTTCTTTCTCTATTACGGACTTCTCCCTTCTGCAACTGCTTTTTATTTCCTGATGTTGATCTGCAATATGCTCTGCAGCCTGCGTCAAATGGAAAGTGAAAGGACAAATCATGACTTTCGTTTCTGGGTAAAGTTCAACTTTATTTTCTTAAAAATAATTGCCCCATATGTCACTGACCAGTGCTCATGACATTTCTCACACACATATATATACAGGTATAGGACCCATTATCCAGAATGCTCGGGACCAAGGGTATTCCGGATAAGGGGTCTTTCCGTAATTTGGATCTCAACACCTTAAGTCTACTAAAAAATCAATAAAAAATTAATTAAACCCAATAGGATTGTTTTGCATCCAATAAGGATTATTTATATCTTAGTGGGGATCAATTCCAAGGTACCGTTTTATTTCTACATAGAAAAAGGAAATCAGTTTTACAATTCTGAATTATTTGATTATAATGGAGTCTATGGGAGACGGGCTTTCCGTAATTCGGAGCTTTCTGGATAACGGGTTTCCGGATAAGGGGTCCGATACCTGTATATATATATATACAGTATATATATATGAAGAACAGAGTGCCGCACACACACGGACTTAAAAAAGAACAAAAAATCTTTATTAATCCAACGTTTCGAACACTATGGGGCACATTTCCTAATCCACGAACGCTCCAAATGCGTCCGAACACGTATTTTTAGCGCGCAATAAAAACGAATCGGTTTTGCAGCTGTTTACAATCCTTCGGTGCGAAAATTTCGTGACTTTCGGATGGCCAATACGATATTTTCGGAAGCATTTTCGTGATATTTGCGATCTTCAGAAATTTTCGTTTCCAATCGGTATTGGTACCGGTGGTTGCCGTGGGTCAACACCATGGCAACGGCGGTACCTTTTGGCTCCAAATGATAACTTTTCTACTTACTGGTACCGGTGGTTACCGTGGGCTCCTGGCTTATTTAACTCTGTTTGGTAGTACGGATCGGGTAGATTTTTCTTTTTCTTTTTTTTTTTCTGCTGATTCTGTTCCACTTTGGCTCATATCCTGACATGATACAATTTGTGCCTGAAATGCTACCTGTATTGTTGCTACATTTTGTGTTATACTTATGTTTCACTTCAGGGCAGTTGATTGTTTGTAGGGAGTGCTCCTTTTGTTACTTATATATATATAGTGAATAAAGTACCCCCTATTGTAACATATAGGGATATTATAAGCCCCCGAGGAGTTCCTTATAATATATAGTGAATAAAGTGCCCCCTATTGTAACATATAGGGATATTATAAGCCCCCGAGGAGTTCCTTATAATATATAGTGAATAAAGTGCCCCCTATTGTAACATATAGGGATATTATAAGTCCCCGAGGAGTTCCTTATAATATATAGTGAATAAAGTACCCCCTATTGTAACATATAGGGATATTATAAGCCCCCGAGGAGTTCCTTATAATATATAGTGAATAAAGTGCCCCCTATTGTAATATATAGGGATATTATAAGCCCCCGAGGAGTTCCTTATAATATATAGTGAATAAAGTGCCCCCTATTGTAATATATAGGGATATTATAAGCCCCCGAGGAGTTCCTTATAATATATAGTGAATAAAGTGCCCCCTATTGCAAAATATAGGGATATTAGACAATATGATTTCTAATATCCTCATATTTTACAAGGGCCTGACATCTGCTCCATATGCATAATGAGAGGGGGCGGATGCCATTGAAGTTAAAGGTATCAGAAAATGGTGGGGAGAGCTTAAAAAAGAAGACAAAAGTGACAGATACTATAAAGCAGGTTAATATATTCCCCCCATATGTAATAAAAGGCCCAGGAGCAGTAACCTATGGCAACCAATAGGATTTTTCAAATTGATTTCCTTTTTCTCTGTAAAAATAAAACAGTACCTGTACTTGATCCCAACTAAGATATAATTACCCCTTATTGGGGCAGAACAGCCCTATTGGGTTTATTTAATGGTTAAATGATTCCCTTTTCTCTGTAATAATAAAACAGTACCTGTACTTGATCCCAACTAAGATATAATTACCCCTTATTGGGGCAGAACAGCCCTATTGGGTTTATTTAATGGTTAAATGATTCCCTTTTCTCTGTAATAATAAAACAGTACCTGTACTTGATCCCAACTAAGATATAATTACCCCTTATTGGGGCAGAACAGCCCTATTGGGTTTATTTCATGGTTAAATGATTCCCTTTTCTCTGTAATAATAAAACAGTACCTGTACTTGATCCCAACTAAGATATAATTACCCCTTATTGGGGCAGAACAGCCCTATTGGGTTTATTTAATGGTTAAATGATTCCCTTTTCTCTGTAATAATAAAACAGTACCTGTACTTGATCCCAACTAAGATATAATTACCCCTTATTGGGGCAGAACAGCCCTATTGGGTTTATTTCATGGTTAAATGATTCCCTTTTCTCTGTAATAATAAAACAGTACCTGTACTTGATCCCAACTAAGATATAATTACCCCTTATTGGGGCAGAACAGCCCTATTGGGTTTATTTCATGGTTAAATGATTCCCTTTTCTCTGTAATAATAAAACAGTACCTGTACTTGATCCCAACTAAGATATAATTACCCCTTATTGGATGCAAAACAATCCTATTGGATTTAATAAATGTTTTATTGGTTTTTCAGTAGACTTAAGGTATGAAGATCCAAATTACGGAAAGACCCCTTATCCGGAATACTCTTAGTCCCGAGCATTCTGGATAATGGGTCCTATACCTGTACCAATATGCGACCCACAAGAAGTAAATAGGGCCCTGCTCAGCAGAGCTTACAGTCTAAAAAATGCTCATAATTATGGGCTGCAAATCCCAAAAATAAACTCACACCCCCATATTCCCAGCTCTTATTGGCCATAACATGCACTTGGCTGCCCCCCCCCCACTAGTTTGTTTTTGCACCGAGGTGTCGCTATGGAATATTCTGCCTGGAGATATAGGAAAGTGTCGTTCCAAAGCAGCCGGAATGCCAAATGCAGCCTCTCCCTGCTCCAAACATGAGTCATTAGGGTTTCCTAGTGGGGAGGAGGGATACAGGGCTGGGATATACTGGGGCTGGGATACACACTGGGCTGGGATATACTGGGGCTGGGATACACACTGGGCTGGGATACACACTGGGCTGGGATATACTGGGGCTGGGATACACACTGGGCTGGGATATACTGGGGCTGGGATACACACTGGGCTGGGATACACGCTGGGCTGGGATATACTGGGGCTGGGATACACACTGGGCTGGGATATACTGGGGCTGGGATATACAGGGGCCGGCATATACACTGGGCTGGTATATACACCAGGCTGGTCCGTTATTTCAAGTTAGAATCCCCCCTTATAGCTTCAAAGGGCTTCACTCCCATTGGGCAGCACCAGGATCTCCCTGCAGGCACAGGATCTTCTGCGAGTCCCAGGTACCGTACTGATGGGGGGGGGGGGGGGGGATTGTTTATCCAGCCAGTGGGGGGATTTATTTTAATGGGGGAGAGATGCCAGGATAAGTATTTCTAAACTTGCAAGATGCTGGGAGTTGCAGTTTTTAAATTGACAAACTGCACAGACGTCTCTTCACTTGTCTGAATTCTCAGTGTCTGTTCTTACTCTGGGGATCAGCTGTACTAAGCAGGCGTTGTTAGACTACAACTCCCACCATCCTTCTTCCTCACTTTCCAGCTCCCCACTCCCCATATAATGTTATTTAAGTAATAATTATAATTTTTTTTTTAAGTTGCATGTTCCAAAGGCTGATGGGAGTTGTAGGCTACAGGTGGCAGGTTGGGTTTGCTTCCCTGCTATGGTTATACTTGGTACAAGGGGCAGTGAAACA
Organism: Xenopus tropicalis; assembly: GCF_000004195.4. Classification (NCBI taxonomy): domain Eukaryota; kingdom Metazoa; phylum Chordata; class Amphibia; order Anura; family Pipidae; genus Xenopus; species Xenopus tropicalis. The sequence goes on along the minus strand of NC_030685.2, from coordinate 8,215,314 downwards.
CTATGCCAGTTGTTTCTTTAGCCTGAGTGTCCAGATGTTGCAGAACTACACATCCCAGAATGCTTTGCTAATTAGACAAGTGCTAATGCATGCTGGGATTTGTAGTCTGGCTGCACCATGAAATACAGGCTTGTACTAACCACACCCCCTCAGGCATGTGTTGCAGGGTGGGCGGGGTGCCTGTTACCCCTTGGGGGGGCTGCTGTGACTCAGGGGCTCGGCAGCCGAATGCCCATGGAAAGTTTGGCTCAGATGTGTTTCTGTAACTAACAACACATTGGGGGGGGGGGGGGGGAATGGAAAAGCTCAGTGCTCCCAGGTTCAGCCAAAATCCCATTTACTGACTGAGCAATTGTCAGTTTCACATGGAAATGGGGGGTTCAGGGGGGCACAGACGCCAGTGCAGTCTGCAGCATGTGAGAATATAGAAAATATATAGCTTGTCGGGCTGGATGTGGATTTCATTTGTGTCTGATTTAAGGAGAGAGGGCCATATTTCTATATAAGTAACGCTTAAAAAAATGACAACTTGTGTGGGGGGGGGGGCCCTGACATGGCAGCCCTGTGTGCCCCAGGCAGGGCCGCCATCAGAAATCACAACAAAATTTTCTGGGCCCCCCCTCCCACAGTGCCCCTCCCCTAATGACCCCTCCCATCAGTACAAAGGACACACAGACATAAAAAGTATCAGGGCCCCCCTAATGCTATGCTGGCCAGGGTCCCCCCAAAGCCAGTGCCCCCATACACAGTGCCCCCCTAATGCTATGATGGCCAGGGCCCCCCCATACACAGTGCCCCCCTAACGCTATGCTGGCCAGGGCCCCCCCATACACAGTGCCCCCCTAACGCTATGCTGGCCAGGGCCCCCCCATACACAGTGCCCCCCTAACGCTATGCTGGCCAGGGCCCCCCCATACACAGTGCTCTCCATACACAGTGTCCCCCATACACAGTACCCCTAATTTCCCCCAAAGACAGTACCCCCATACACAGTGCCCTCAATTGCCCCCCATACACAGGGCCCCCATACACAATGCCCCCCAAAGACTGTCTTCTTTGGCTTCTTATTTGGCAGCTCTGGGGGGCGACTAATCGGATTTGAGTAAGGATGACAGGGCCCGTAATAGATTAAAAGTGAAGATTGCCCGGGCCCGGGACAACTGACCCCCCTGTGCCCCCCCTGATGGCAACCCTGACCCCAGGAGTGCAGTTGGGTCACTTTCCACCCAACCCATTAAAGTGCCCCACAGCTCCGATGTAAGTGGAAACTCCCCCAGTGTTAGAAAACATCCTACCCCCCATATTTAATAAAAAGCCCTAGGATTGCCCAGGAGCAGTAACCCATAGCAACCAATCAGATGATTTCTTTTAAACCAATATACGCTTAGTGCCTATTATTTCATAACCCCCTAAGACGTAAATGCAGGTTCTCTCCATAGGGTCTGTCTGTTTGGGTTCCGACTCCTGAAACAATGTAGCAGAAGCCGACTGTTAAAAGGACTGGCTTCGGAGATGGCATTTAGGCATCACACGCGGAGTTAAAGTTTTCCGCTCACAACAAGTTCCCAAAAGCAGGGCAGGGCCGTCGGAATGTGGGCAGAACTCGGCATTGTGGCACCTCTGGAAATGCCGGGGAGTGCGAATACCTTGGCTCTGGGCCCATCGTACTGGCAGCTCCCCCCTCCTGCCTTTATGTACAAGCCTGTGCTTATTTGGTATATAACTGCCCCGCGCCCAGAATCCTGCACACAATAGGGGCACTGTGCCACTGCCAAGGCATTCTGGGGTTAGTGTAGGCACAGCTAGCAGCCCTCCGGCTGTGTGGAACTACAACTCCCAGCATCCCTCTGACATCCTGTGCAGCAGGGTTTATATCCCCTTTAAAGACCACAGCCGCAGGCCTCAACTCGGCCTCAATAATGCTGGATTTGTGGGGAAAGAACACTGCATTGTGGGTAAAAAATAGCAAATTGCTTTCAAAATTTTGCTGGGGGCACCAGGGCCACGAGTTTGCACCCCTGAGCCTATGAATAATAGAGCTAAGTAAGGAACCTAAAATACAAAGAACTCTGTATATCTTATAATCCCCGGCTTTGTGTCCAGTTGGGGAGACTGGAAGATATATATTTAGGAGCTGATGCCGGGGGAGTGACACATTTAGCACCGCGGTGGGAATTGCTTGGCAGAGATTAGATCCCAGTACAGTAAGTGCCGCCTTAGGGCAGAAGGAATTCTCATGCCTCGTGCTACATACATAGCGCTGCCCTAATACCAGAAATGAGAAGTTTTAACCCTCAAGGAATTATGGGTAGAGACATGAAATTTACTCCTTTATGTCCCTGGAGTCACCTCCCCATCCAAAACCCTTAGTTTTATAGCCATAAATCCAAATTCATTTTTGGTGTCAGGGTTAGGTCCATGACCTGCAGCCAAAAACACGGGGCCAAAAATGGGCAAATTTACCCATGGCCAGTAATCCATAGCAACCAATCAGTGGTTGTTTTTTTTCAGCCAGCTGCAGGTAGAACAATGAATGCAACAATTTGATTGGTTGCCATAGGTTACTGCCATGAACACGTTTGCCCAGTGTTTATAAATGACCCTCATTAATGTCTTGCCCCATGAATTTGCCACCATGCTATAGGATGGTCCACACCTCCTCAAAGGTCTAACAGTTTCTTATAAAATATACACTGGGCAAGTTCCTTCACCATAACTCTTACCAAACTTGTGCCAAAGTTCAAGTCAAAGACCAGGGACCACTTTTACCAAGAAGGCGCAAACAAGGAGGGAGGTGCCAAATATTTAGGATCAGGATGGGGTACTTGCTGGGGGTAAGAAGTTTTATATTTATGTGTAACGCAAAGCCAAGTCTCTAAAAAGTATCCTCTTGTGTGGGACATCATTCTGGTGATACCCTGGTCTGGGGAATGAGAATTTATCATCTTCATTTATCATGTCTTCATTTGCCTAAAGCCCAATAATGCCCAAACTGGTTTATACATTGAATTCAACTGAGAACTCAAAGCAGTGGATTGTGGACTTTGAAGTCCCATGGTTGGTCAAGGTCCTTCTGGCTTAAAACCAGTTTATGGAGATATCGAAAGACTGTGGAGTATCTGGGAAGGGTTCTCCATAGAGCTCAGCCTTCAACATTGAGGGCGGCTACAGAATGTGCCTTTCATGAAACTTATTACATTGGTTCCTATGGGTTCCTGCACTCCGCTGGCTTGAGCTTGGTCTAAATAATCCTGGAAACCTTGATTTCAATTGCAGAATGATTGTATTTGGTTTTATTAATGTTTTTAGGCAGAAAGCTACAGAAAGCCCCTGCATCCAGATAATTGAAGATAGAAGATCCCATACCTGTACTTTTATTATATGACAGATTGCAGCCAATCACTTCCGTATTTTAGTCCATATTGATTCACAAGATTAAGATTTTTAGATCACACAATGTCTAATTTTTTTTTGTTCCCCCCAGAAAATATGGCATCGAAAAAAGGCATTGCAATTGTATCACGGGAAAATCCCGAGTCCTACGACTGGCTGATCCATTTTCTCCTGTCCATTCCTGGACTAGATGTCCGACCCATTTATCTTACCAATGCCAACTCCAGGAACCTTATACAGATGGTCTCCAAGTGCACCTTTGCCATCCTGTACCACTCCAAGAGCAGAGGAAGAATTAATGTGACGGATGTACCAGACTCATTATATGACCAGGAACTGAAAGAATTGTCTAAGCACTTTGGTAAGAGCCATTAGTTGGTTCAATGTTATGTTAACAACAAATCCCCCCCTAACTGGCCTTCAGGCTGGGCCCCCTTAGCCCATAACAAGGTTACAGATATATAGAAACATTGGGGTAACAGTCACCCTGCTATAGTTCCAGGGGTACCCAGGGCACAAATAAGCACTCACCCCAAATCCCCCCCTAACTGGCCTTCAGGCTGGGCCCCCTTAGCCCATAACAAGGTTACAGATATATAGAAACATTGGGGTAACAGTCACCCTGCTATAGTTCCAGGGGTACCCAGGGCACAAATAAGCACTCACCCCAAATCCCCCCCTAACTGGCCTTCAGGCTGGGCCCCCTTAGCCCATAACAAGGTTACAGATATATAGAAACATTGGGGTAACAGTCACCCCGCTTTAGTTCCAGGGGTACCCAGGGCACAAATAAGCACTCACCCCAAATCCCCCCCCTAACTGGCCTTCAGGCTGGGCCCCCTTAGCCCATAACAAGGTTACAGATATATAGAAACATTGGGGTAACAGTCACCCTGCTATAGTTCCAGGGGTACCCAGGGCACAAATAAGCACTCACCCCAAATCTCCCCCTAACTGGCCGTCAGGCTGGGGCCCCCTTATTGGGTAAGTATACTGCAAAATGGCAAAATATTATTATTGTTGTGAGCTGAAATATAATAAGCGATAATAACAGTAAGAATATAAAGATGGTGTGTGGCCATACAGGAAGAGAGAAAGTCATGGTGGTGATTGATGACCTCGCGGACAGTAGTTTGGAGGAGAAGAGGAGGCTCCTAGAGAAACAGCCGAGCATTGAGACACTGGCCCAGGAACTCTTCCTCTTCACCAATCAGGACAAGGTTAATATTGGGCATAATCCAGATTCTGGGTCAGCTGCATCCAAGAAACTAAAGCGGATGAAAAACATAATTGAGGCAAGAGGTAAGCAAAGAGCTAACTATGTCCATGGAGCTACAAGGTGACATTGGCATTTAGAGGTATCTTGGTATTTCATGGCTATTGATGCCTGGCCTAGTGCATTGGGCCACCATTCCTTGCCTGTGTGAGAGCCTTTCCTTTATAGTTACAAAGCTGTGCATCATTGCTCCCTTCTTCAAGAGCATTGGCCATAGAGAGATAACTGGAAGACTGCATGTCAACCATATAAACCTCAACCGCCCTATTTTACTCTCTTTGTTCTTAGGTGAACATTACACTTATCTCTAGGTCTTGAAAATATCTTACAGGGGTACTTCCTAGGCACAGTCAGACATAGAGAGCTTACCCCAATCTGCATTCCTTCCCCTCACTTCATGGGCACAGACATGGTGCTTGTTGCTGTCCTTAGGGGAATGCTGCTGTTGATTCAAGAAAGGTTGCTGAATGATAGATTGGGTTTGAACAATGAGGCAGTAGGATGTCACTAGTAAGGACTCATGATGATTGATTTCCCCCCATGCAACTCTGTGCTCACTGTATGTAATACTTACACTACCAGCTACATTAAGGTGGAAGGTCTTCTCAAAAATTCCGTGCAGTTACCTGCATCAGAGCAGCTTGCCCTCTCCATGCTCACATATCTACTTGGCATCTCTTGCCCTCTGCACTCACCATGCACATATTTCAACTTGGTATCTACTGTCCTACAGGCCTCTCCATGCACAAATCTCTATTTGGTATCTATTGTCCTACAGGCCTCTCCATGCACAAATCTCTATTTGGTATCTATTGTCCTACAGGCCTCTCCTTGCTCACATATCTACTTGGCATCTCTTGCCCTCTGCACTTTCCATGCACATACTGTATCTCTACTTGATATCTACTGTCCTACAGGCCTCTCCATGCACATATCTCTACTTGGTATCTATTGTCCTACAGGCCTCTCCATGCACATATCTCTACTTGGTATCTATTGTCCTACAGGCCTTTCCATGCATATATCTCTACTTAGTATCTATTGTCCTACAGGCCTCTCCATACACATATCTCTACTTAGTATCTATTGTCTTCCAGTCCTCTCCATGCACACATCTCTATTTTGTATCTATTGTCCTACAGGCCTCTCCATGCACATATCTCTACTTGGTATCTATTGTCCTACAGGCCTCTCCATGCTCACATATCTACTTGGTATCTATTGTCCTACAGGCCACTCCATGCTCACATATCTACTTGGTGTCTATTGTCCTACAGGTTTCTCCATGCTCACATATCTTCTTGGATCTCTTGCCCTCTGCACTCCCATGCAGATATTTCTATTTGATATCTATTGTCCTACAGGCCTCTCCATGTTCACATATCTACTTGGCATGTCTTGCCCTCTGCACTCTCCATGCAGATATTTCTGTTTGGTATCTATTGTCCTACAGGCCTCTCCTTGCTCACATACTGTATCTACTTGGCATCTCTTTCCCTCTGCACTCTCCACGCACATACTGTATCTCTACTTGATATCTAGTGTCCTACAGGCCTCTCCATGCACATATCTCTACTTGGTATCTATTGTCCTACAGCCCTTTTGCTGTAGCTGAATCACTGGCTGTATGTGGTTTGATCTCATTGTGACTCTTAATAATATGTATATTATGTATATATAATATGTATGTGTGTTAAATATATGTTCTGTTTTTTACAGCAGGTCCCACTAAGAAGGTTGTGCCAGTAAGTACATGTTACGTTGTATTTGTTTATAAAGAGATCCACACAAACTAATGTAATGATAACATATTTACAAGGGGTAATTGATGGGGCCAGTTGTGCCAGTGTTACTCTAACAGAAAGGTCAATTAAAACATATTTTTTGGAATTTCCTGCTCTGTTGCAATGGACAATGGGCGCTTGTAGTCCAGTCACTGATAGATGGTTTCTGGGCCTCTCCAGGGGCTCAACTGACAATGATCAGTGATAGCAGAGGTGATGGACTTATCCTTGACTTTGAGTCAAAACACAGAAGATCAGTCTCCAATTATCTGTTGATTATAAAGCTGGTATCTACCTTATTCTAACCTTTGTATTCTTATTTTTTAGGTACAAAAGGAGTCTCCCCACAAAGGGAGTGACTTTGAAATGACAATCGTAAGTCACAAGTCTCTTTAATGCAGCCCACCAATCCTAACCCAAGAATATTCATAACCATAGGCATCACCATAGATCCCCAAATCACTGAACCATCTTCAACTAGGCTGACCTGCATCGTCCATCCAAGCTAAGCCTCAAGGGGCCCTAGGGCTACTCATTGGAACCCCTCCCTTATACACATTACCTACAATGAACTGTAAGGGAAATCATCTACAACCCCCCTTGCAACCTTTCAGAGCCAAGCCTGAGTTTTATTTCAGCAACACTTAAGTGGGCCCCAGATTTTTGGGGCTAAGGAAAATGCTGATGTTCTACTTGTACAACAGGGAGACATAAGAGACCCAACCCTTCCAACTAATATAAACCATCCTGCTTTGGGCTGACTCTTAATTCCTCCCTCTCTTTCTGCCCCCATGTTCTCAGAAACACTGGAAAATACAGTTGGTATCTGTTCTCCATCAGCACCTACAGCTCCTACAGCTTTCCCATTTGTATTAATGTTACATTCTTATATAACGGCTGCGCTCAAATACCCTCTGTGTGCCATGGGCCTTATGAGTAGCTCCCACCTTGTATTTAATCTCAGCTCTCCCTCCTTGTGCCTCTCATCCTTCATCAACTCTCCTCTATCTTGTGCCTCTCACATACCTCCAGCCTCCCCCTCTCTTCAACCTTTATCTCTTGCTGCTCTTTATCTCTGGAATTTTCTTCCAGTCAACAATTGTCTGTCTGGCACCTTCTCTATTCATATACCAAGCAGCATTAGATCTACCAGCCTTAATATCTACTACTCAACTGGCCCCTCCAACATGTAACATATAGTAACATAGTAACATAGTAATTTAGGTTGAAAAAAGACGTACGTCCATCACGTTCAACCATAATGCCTATATATAACCTGCCTAACTGCTAGTTGATCCAGAGGAAGGCAAAACCCCATCTGAAGCCTCTCTAATTTGCCCAATTCCTTCCTCACTCCAAGATGGATCAACTTTTTTATTAATGAATTTTTGTGCGCTTACAAACAAAAAAACCACCAAAAGAAATAAATTAAGATTGTTAGGGCAACTTTTATTGACTTCTTCATAATCTCGATGGCTTTTAGATACTTTTACTTTCGGGTTTGTCTCAGTTTTGACCCATAATAAATGGCAACCATGAACGTAAATGCCCCCCTTAGTCTTCCTCAGTAAATGTATAGTGGATGTCGACATGTTTTTCCTACAACATACAATAAAAGTCACCCGAAAAAAATTCTTCAACCATTGTTAGGCGAGTGCATTCAGAAAATACAGATGCAAAAAGGTTGTTAGATGTAAAAAAGATTCCCGTGCACTTTACACCCTGTACCCCTGAGGCAATAGGGTTTGGAGTTAAACAGTTACTAACATAGTAACATGTAAGTTAGGTTGAAAAAAGATGTACATCCATCATGTTCAACCATAATGCCTATATATAACCTGCCTAACTGCTAGTTGATCCTGAGGAAGGCAAAAACCCCATCTGAAGCCTCTCTAATTTGCCCCAGAGGGGAAAAAATTCCTTCCTGACTCCAACAACCCAAATAGTCTGTATGAGAACCATCTATACACAGGCTATTCCTACTGTACATGTTGTTTAACAAATGCTACTTTTTTATTCAATGCAATTTCTCTCTTTTTTGTTCGATAAGGATAATCCTGGCCCAGGAAAGGCTAGCTGCTGGAAGGTAAGTGACTAATGGCTGCCTATACGGCTTCAGTTTGCAGGAACCCTGACTTATATAAACACCGTGTCCAAGTGCAAAGATAAACAAACAGCCAGTGATTCAGGGAGCAGGAGAAGAGATGGAGGGGGGGGGGTAGATACCAAGCGCTGGTACATTGACGGAAAGCAGCGTTCTAAGCTGGGAAGTTAACCTTTACATGACTTTTTTTTAGGGATGCACCGAATCCCGAATCCGGGCTTTTTTTGATGGATTCGGTTTCAGCCGAATCGAATCCGAATCCTAATTAGCATTTGGAAAGGGTTAAATCTTAGGGGGAAAAAATTTCCCCCAAAATTTTAACCATTCCCAGATCCAGAACCATTTGGGATTCGGCAGAATCCGTCAGGGTGGGTTTGGGGGTTCGGCCAAACCCAAAAAAGTGGGTTCGGTGCATCCCTACTTTTTTTTTTATTATTTGACAGATAGAGCCATTGTTAGCAGCTTTCCAGATGGTCTTTTTTTATTGCAAGCCTTATGGAATTGTCAGGGCAAATGAAAATGTAATAGATTCAATGCCAGACTTCAATTTCACTGCTTATCTGTCTGTTCTGAATTTCACACATTTGCACCCTAAGCCGTATTTTGCTCAGTTTGCTGCATTAAAGGGAACCTATCACCTAGACCTTAATCAACCTATCACCTATCACCTTAAATAAAACATGCATACCTGTTATAAATGAATTTAAAAATCTAAATTGTCGATCAAATATTGCCTATCCCTGGCTCAATTACTTTCACTTTCCATTTAGCACTTCCTAGATGTCACTGCACTCGTTACATTCCCCCCCCCCCCACTTCAAGGTCTTCAATCGTGTACCCTGTACATGGGCGTGGGCATTAGACACGTGCACAACATTTTGGGGGTAATACAAAAAATACAAAACATCTTTTAGTAACAGTGTCCACAAAATGGCGCCGGCCTGTATGCTGTGAATGTGAATTCCAAGACTGAAGGAAGTAAAATGTAAATAATTTATATAGTGCGAGTAAAGTTTAATTTGCTCAACTAGCATGATAGAATAGGATTTGAAATTATTTTTAGGGTGACAGGTCCCCTTTACTTTCTATTTGAAATGAACTTACAGCATGTGGAATATGTTGGGTGTTTATGCTGTTCCTCACTCAGTAGGGAACCCTCTTTCTCTTTCAGAGATACGCCATATGGATAGTTTTCTTTGCCCTCATCCTTTTGATCCTTGTGATTTGCGTGGCTGCACAGTACAGACACAAGGCGGAGCCAATAAGTTCTCCACTTAACGCTTCTACTGATGAGTGGACCACCGTCTTCAGCTCAATCAGCCTGACCACACTTCCATTTCTAGAGAACCTTACCTTGAGCCTGGAAAATGCCACCACCGTTCCGGAAAACTTCACCCTGTATACAGAGAATGCCACCACTGTTCCAGAAAACTTTACCCTGTATACAGAGAATGCCACCACCGTTCCAGAAAACTTTACCCTCTATACAGAGAATGCCACCACCGTTCCAGAAAATTTTACTCTGTACGCTGAAAATGCCACCACCGTTCCAGAAAACTTTACACTTTATACAGTAAATGCCACCACCGTTCCAGAAAACATTACCTTGACTCCAGAACTTTCCACCACAATTCCGGTCAATGTTACCACCATTCCAGTGCTGCCCACCACAGTTGTAGAAACTGTTACCCCTACTTCAGTTAAACCTACAACTAGTCCAGGAACTACACCTTCCAGCCCAGAACGCATCACCCCAATCCCACTTCCAGACACAGTCAAGGAGAAACTGAAGCAAATTCAGGATCTGATATCTTCACTCCTTAATCCCTAGATACAGGAGTCTTCTTGTACCACTCATTATGCCTAATTGCCTTCAAGAGCTTGGGACTGCAGTAAGACTCCATTGACTTCCAACCTAATCATTCTCATTATGAAGATCATTCTAAAAAAAATGGATATTGACGTTCCTCCTGCTTCATATTTACAGTAGCACCACATTGGCCAACTCCCTGGCCAATTCTGCATCAAGGACCAGTTCTTTAATAACAAAACATTACATACCACATAGCCAGCTTACAGACATCTGCTCCAGCTTGTTGGATCTCTCGAGGGAATGGGATGAAACAATGGGTTTCAGTTGGTAGGAAGGTGAGGATGAGATGGGTGAAAGTATTGGCACAACACCAACGATACACAAGGCTCCTCCTCCCAATGTAAATAGTTAAGGGATTATGGGGCAGTGAAATGTTTTCTCTTGGAAGGTAATATAACAATCATGTTAAAATATGTAAAGCAATGGATGGTTGAGTGGGTTGGGTTTCTGTGGGTGACAGGTTGGGTTTTAAGTGAATGGTGGGCAGTAAGTTGGCATTGAGGAAAGGGCACAAGCTCACCTATCTGCTGTCGGGGTGGGTTCTAAAGATGTATTTTACTCTTGCCAATTTTATACCAGAGGGTTCCTCCCCTCTTTATGCTCTGGTGGGATCACATCTTGTTGACCTTCATGTAGCAAATCAGGCTCTGGGTTGAATGGTCACATGGTCAGATGCAAATGGGTAATATATACCAGAAATGGACTTGGATTGGTTGGATCGTTACCAGACCTATAGAAAACTTTGGTGCTGTTATTGCGTTGATCCTTTTCCATCCTCATCATCAATAAACTTCTGCCATGTCTCTGCCAGCTTTACTCTGCCACCTCTCATTCTCTAGCCAATTGTAACGTTGCTAAAAAATAACCTTCTCTTTCCGCCGTCACATTTCCATGATGTTCACCTTCCGTTCACTATAGAAAAGTTAATTAAACACTGGAAATATGTTTACACTGTAATTATAGGTTTTGCAGTCATGTGATTTATTGGGGGGTCATTGTGCTGCCATCGGGTGGGAAGTGGGCAGTTAGGGGAGAGCAGCTTTCTTGGTTCTAAGGATCTGTAGGGCTCCATCAACTGAAGAACTGGAAGAACATGTAACAAGCTGAGGGCAGAGATTTATGGCCCTTAGAGACAAATGTAGAACTGGTTAGTCGGAGAGCCTGGTTAGTTGGCCCTGATCAAGAACAACTTTACCTGACGTGTGTGGGGTTGGCCATCAGGTGAGACCAGAAGAAGTGACACCAAGGATTCTCCAATGATAATTCCTTCTCCATTTTGCTTTCACTTTTAGTGCTTAGTTCTGAAAATGTAAAAGCTCCAGGGTTCCCCCGCCCCCAATGTAATGGTTCCATCAGCAGATCCTTCTCCATAGAGGTGCCAGTACCCACCATGCTTTGCCCAAACAAATGAGATAATTCCAAATGAGGGCGCCACATTCCACTTCTTCTCCTTACAAGGATTTCTTTGGGGCAATGTGAGAACCTTGTATAACAGAAATACTGGCAGTCAGGCACCTGGAACCTACTGTATATTGTCATTGCAGCTGGGGGCTGCCTGCTTGGCGGCTATAAGAACTATATACAGTGGAGGAAATAATTATTTGACCCCTCACTGATTTTGTAAGTTTGTCCAATGACAAAGAAATGAAAAGTCTCAGAACAGTATCATTTCAATGGTAGGTTTAACAGTGGCAGATAGCACATCAAAAGGAAAATTGAAAAAATAACTTTAAATAAAAGATAGCAACTGATTTGCATTTCATTGAGTGAAATAAGTTTTTGAACCCCTACCAACCATTAAGAGTTCTGGCTCCCACAGAGTGGTTAGGCACTTCTACTCAATTAGTCAACCTCATTAAGGACACCTGTCTTAACTAGTCACCTGTATAAAAGACACCTGTCCACAGAATCAATCAATCAAGCAGACTCCAAACTCTCCAACATGGGAAAGACCAAAGAGCTGTCCAAGGATGTCAGAGACATAATTGTAGACCTGCACAAGGCTGGAATGGGCTACAAAACCATTAGCAAGAAGCTGGGAGAGAAGGTGACAACTGTTGGTGCGATTGTTCGAAAATGGAAGGAGCACAAAATGACCATCAATCGACCTCGCTCTGGGGCTCCACGCAAGATCTCACCTCGTGGGGTGTCAATGATTCTGAGAAAGGTGAAAAAGCATCCTAGAACTACACGGGAGGAGTTAGTTAATGACCTCAAATTAGCAGGGACCACAGTCACCAAGAAAACCATTGGAAACACATTACACCGCAATGGATTCAAATCCTGCAGGGCTCGCAAGGTCCCCCTGCTCAAGAAGGCACATGTGCAGGCCCGTCTGAAGTTTGCCAATGAACACCTGAATGATTCTGTGAGTGACTGGGAGAAGGTGCTGTGGTCTGATGAGACCAAAATAGAGCTCTTTGGCATTAACTCAACTCGCTGTGTTTGGAGGAAGAAAAATGCTGCCTATGACCCCCAAAACACCGTCCCCACCGTCAAGCATGGGGGTGGAAACATTTTGCTTTGGGGGTGTTTTTCTGCTAAGGGCACAGGACAACTTATTCGCATTAACGGGAAAATGGACGGAGCCATGTATCGTGAAATCCTGAACGACAACCTCCTTCCCTCTGCCAGGAAACTGAAAATGGCTCGTGGATGGGTGTTCCTGCACGACAATGACCCAAAACATACAGCAAAGGCAACAAAGGAGTGGCTCAAGAAGAAGCACATTAAGGTCATGGAGTGGCCTAGTCAGTCTCCGGACCTTAATCCAATAGAAAACCTATGGAGGGAGCTCAAGCTCAGAGTTGCACAGAGACAGAAACCTTAGGGATTTAGAGATGATCTGCAAAGAGGAGTGGGACCAACATTCCTCCTAAAATGGGCGCAAACTTGCTCATCAATTACAAGAAACGTTTGACCTCTGTGCTTGCAAACAAGGGTTTTTCCACTAAGTATTAAGTCTTTTTTTTGTTAGAGGGTTCAAAAACTTATTTCACTCAATGAAATGCAAATCAGTTGCTATCTTTTATTTAAAGTTATTTTTTCGATTTTCCTTTTGATGTGCTATCTGCCACTGTTAAAATAAACCTACCATTGAAATGATACTGTTCTGAGACTTTTCATTTCTTTGTCATTGGACAAACTTACAAAATCAGTGAGGGGTCAAATAATTATTTCCTCCACTGTATACTATTTTAGCAGTAGGTGCCATTGGGTAATCCTAAATAGGAAACTGCCATTTTAACTACTAAGGGCCGCCCCCTGGGATCATAGGAGTTGTAGATATTGGTGTTTTAGATTTATGCTATAAACACATATATTTTAGTTATTATCAAAGGACAAAGATATAGAACAGGACACAGGCACAGAACAACAGCAATTGTAGGTTGATTTTAGACATAAAGACCAGAGGTCATTCTATTTACTGTACTTGGGCCTTAGAATATTTACACAGAACAAGGAATCCGTCTGTTGTCTCCTGTCACAAGTATCCCTAGTGCGAGGCTGAGTATCCCTAGTGCGAGGCTGAGTATCCCTAGTGCGAGGCTGAGTATCCCTAGTGCGAGGCTGAGTATCCCTAGTGCGAGGCTGAGTATCCCTAGTGCGGGGCTGAGTATCCCTAGTGCGGGGCTGAGTATCCCTAGTGCGGGGCTGAGTATCCCTAGTGCGGGGCTGAGTATCCCTAGTGCGGGGCTGAGTATCCCTAGTGCGGGGCTGAGTATCCCTAGTGCGAGGCTGAGTATCCCTAGTGGCGAGGCTGAGTATCCCTAGTGCGGGGCTGAGTATCCCTAGTGCGGGGCTGAGTATCCCTAGTGCGGGGCTGAGTATCCCTAGTGCGGGCTGAGTATCCTAGTGCGGGGCTGAGTATCCCTAGTGCGGGGCTGAGTATCCCTAGTGCGGGGCTGAGTATCCCTAGTGCGGGGCTGAGTATCCCTAGTGCGGGGCTGAGTATCCTAGTGCGGGGCTGAGTATCCCTAGTGCGGGGCTGAGCTATCCCTAGTTGCGGGGCAGAGTATCCCTAGTGCGGGCGAGTACCCGGGGCTGAGTATCCCTAGTGCGGGGCAGAGTATCCCTAGTGCGGGGCTGAGTATCCCTAGTGCGGGGCCGAGTATCCCTAGTGCGGGGCCGAGTATCCCTAGTGGCGGGGCCGAGTATCCCTAGTGCGGGGCCGAGTATCCCTAGTGCGGGGCCGAGTATCCTGTGCGGGGCCGAGTATCCCTAGTGCGGGGCCGAGTATCCCTAGTGCGGGGCGAGTCCTAGTGGGGCGGTATCCCTAGTGCGGGGCCGAGTTATCCCTAGTGCGGGGCCGAGTAATCCCTAGTGCGGGGCCGAGTATCCCTAGTGCGGGGCTGAGTATCCTAGTGCGGGGCTGAGTATCCCTAGTGCGGGGCTGAGTATCCCTAGTGCGGGGCTGAGTATCCCTAGTGCGGGGCTGAGTATCCCTAGTGCGAGGCTGAGTATCCCTAGTGCGGGGCTGAGTATCCCCTAGTGCGGGGCTGAGTATCCCTAGTGCGGGGCTGAGTATCCCTAGTGCGGGGCTGAGTATCCCTAGTGCGGGGCTGAGTATCCCTAGTGCGGGGCTGAGTATCCCTAGTGCGGGGCTGAGTATCCCTAGTGCGGGGCTGAGTATCCCTAGTGCGGGGCTGAGTATCCCTAGTGCGGGGCTGAGTATCCCTAGTGCGGGGCTGAGTATCCCTAGTGCGGGGCTGAGTATCCCTAGTGCGGGGCTGAGTATCCCTAGTGCGGGGCTGAGTATCCCTAGTGCGGGGCTGAGTATCCCTAGTGCGGGGCTGAGTATCCCTAGTGCGGGGCTGAGTATCCCTAGTGCGGGGCTGAGTATCCCTAGTGCGGGGCTGAGTATCCCTAGTGCGGGGCTGAGTATCCCTAGTGCGGGGCTGAGTATCCCTAGTGGCGGGGCTGAGTATCCCTAGTGCGGGGCTGAGTATCCCTAGTGCGGGGCTGAGTATCCCTAGTGCGGGGCTGAGTATCCCTAGTGCGGGCTGAGTATCCCTAGTGCGGGGCTGAGTATCCTAGTGCGGGGCTGAGTATCCCTAGTGCGGGGCTGAGTATCCCTAGTGCGGGGCTGAGTATCCCTAGTGCGGGGCTGAGTATCCCTAGTGCGGGGCTGAGTATCCCCTAGTGGCGGGGCTGAGTATCCTAGTGCGGGGCTGAGTATCCCTAGTGCGGGGCTGAGTATCCCTAGTGCGGGGCTGAGTATCCCTAGTGCGGGGCTGAGTATCCCTAGTGCGGGGGCTGAGTATCCCTAGTGGCGGGGCTGAGTATCCTAGTGCGGGGCTGAGTATCCCTAGTGCGGGGCTGAGTATCCCTAGTGCGGGGCTGAGTATCCCTAGTGCGGGGCTGAGTAATCCCTAGTGCGGGGCTGAGTATCCCTAGTGCGAGGCTGAGTATCCCTAGTGCGGGGCTGAGTATCCTAGTGCGGGGCTGAGTATCCCTAGTGCGGGGCTGAGTATCCCTAGTGCGGGGCTGAGTATCCTAGTGCGGGGCTGAGTATCCTAGTGGCGGGGCTGAGTATCCCTAGTGCGGGGCTGAGTATCCTATGCGGGGCTGAGTATCCTAGTGCGGGGCTGAGTATCCTAGTGCGGGGCTGAGTATCCCTAGTGGCGGGCCTGAGTATCCCTAGTGCGGAGCTGAGTATCCCTAGTGCGGGGCTGAGTATCTAGTGCGGGGCTGAGTATCCCTAGTGCGGGGCTGAGTATCCCTAGTGCGGGGCTGAGTATCCCTAGTGCGGGGCTGAGTATCCCTAGTGCGGGCGAGTATCCCTAGTGCGGGCCGAGTATCCCTAGTGCGGGGCTGAGTATCCCTAGTGCGGGGCTGAGTATCCCTAGTGCGGGGCTGAGTATCCCTAGTGCGGGCTGAGTATCCCTAGTGAGTATCCCTAGTGCGGGGCTGAGTATCCCTAGTGCGAGGCTGAGTATCCTAGTGCGGGGCTGAGTATCCCTAGTGCGGGGCTGAGTATCCCTAGTGCGGGGCGGAGTATCCCTAGTGCGGGGCTGAGTATCCTAGTGCGGGGCTGAGTATCCCTAGTGCGGGCTAGTGAGTATCCCTAGTGCGGGGCTGAGTATCCTAGTGCGGGGCTGAGTATCCCTAGTGCGGGGCTGAGTATCCCTAGTGCGGGCTGAGTATCCCTAGTGCGGGGCTGAGTATCCCTAGTGAGTATCCCTAGTGCGGGGCTGAGTATCCCTAGTGCGAGGCTGAGTATCCCTAGTGCGGGGCTGAGTATCCCTAGTGCGGGGCTGAGTATCCCTAGTGCGGGGCAGAGTATCCCTAGTGCGGGGCTGAGTATCCCTAGTGCGGGGCTGAGTATCCCTAGTGCAAGGTTAAGAATGTCACAAATAGTCTCAGAAACACCAACTGCATAAATACCATTTAGGACACTGCGCTCATGTAGAAGATTTCTTTTACCAGAGAGATACCTTTTTGGGCTATTGTGCTGCGACAGTGAGACACTTAATCCTTTCCTAAAGAAGGACAGAGAGACACAGTTATGCTAAAACAAGGCTAATGATTGGCTGCCATGGGATCAGCCCCATGTAGGAAGAAATGGTTAAATGGCAACATTTTTGTATTTGACTTTGTTCCCTCACGTCCTCACGAGCTTTCAGGACGTATGAGCTATTATTTAATACTCTGTATTGTAATACTCAGTATTAATGTATACCTCTAATAAAGCTGTCTGGTTAATATCCTTTGTGAATCTGAATGGTTCAGGTCAGGCCCAGGGGGAACTTCGGGGCCAGGCTCGATTTGAGTAAGTATTTATTTAAATCCAAGAGCGACTTACTCACTGTGGGTGAGAATCATATATCCCTAGTGGAGGATCATTGGAGTATATAGATACGAGCATTTATATATATATATAACTCCGACAGGAGTCACAGTGCACACAAACAAGCCAAGGCACACATACATGCTAGGCCCCATCAGCCAATGAATGGGCAGAGTTCTGCCTTTTGCTCCCACACTACTTCCTGTTACAGTTAGAGCTGCATCACTTCCTGTCAGCTGATTTCTGAGGGAGCACACAGCCCATCACAAAATGGCGGTTCAAGGGAAAGGATGTAAAAGGGCAATATTTACTGATATATATATTCCAGTTTGACGAGATTCTTTAATACGTCATTTAACACGATCTACTTTCAGTTTGATTCAGTTGCTGTTGCAGAAGTAACAGACGACCTGACTCTCCCCTTACGGAGGCACCGAATCTTCCCCAAAAACACAGAGGAGGTAAGTTTGGGGGGGGGGGTAAATGTTCAGATGTAGGGGGTAATGTTGCCATGGTAACCAAGCTGTTTTTACAGTTGCTTCAAACATTTATTGGCAATGTAGAGAAAGGTTTCTCCCTTAAGCCCCACCCTATTCTTCATGGGGGCCCAGGTTCAATACCTATACCAGGTCTTGGAAACATATCTGATTTCCCTGCGCTACACATAATAGTACCGACGGGGGAGGAGCCACAGAAGCTGCCAATGGGGTTTCTAGTTGCAGGGAAATATATTCTACAGATGTCTCCTCTTTTAGGTTTAGGGAAAATCCAAACAATCCTTATTTATAGTGAAAAACAGTCAGATCTGGGTAGTGATGAAGGGGTTCAACCCGCCTCTAGTGGGTTTGGGTCACCAAAGGGGGCTGCTTGCTCTCGTTTGGGGGTGGTACGCCATATTCATGGGGGAGGCATGTATGCATTCTCCCTCCAACCTCCATCTGTCCCCTATGACAGCCAATAAGGAGAGGGCTGGCCTGGGCT
This sequence comes from Xenopus tropicalis, assembly GCF_000004195.4. Classification (NCBI taxonomy): domain Eukaryota; kingdom Metazoa; phylum Chordata; class Amphibia; order Anura; family Pipidae; genus Xenopus; species Xenopus tropicalis. The sequence goes on along the minus strand of NC_030685.2, from coordinate 8,197,113 downwards.
CCCTGATGCCCTGCTTGAGGAGAAAACACCAGTGGGGCCCAGTGAACCCCCTTGGATGCCCATGTGCACCATTAGCCAAAACCTGCATTTAGAAAGAGCAGACCTAATGGTTCCTGGGTGGGAGGGAGGAGAATGAAGGTCCCTGGCCGCCATATTTTCAGCCGACCCATTGTTTAGGCAAAACACTGACAGTATAGTCAATGGTAATGTCCAGTGCTATAAATATATCCATATACAGTGCATGGTAATTGGATTCTTACAGCCAAATGGGGGTTGGTCAAAACCGGACAAGTGCCAACCCAACTCAATGAGATTGAGGTGAATGGCTGGTCGCCACATCATAGCCCCGCCCACTGAACAGATTGCATGGCCTCTGCCCTGCCCCATGATGTCACAGCCCTGCCTCTTCCCTGCCTTGTGGAGTCACTGCCCGGCCCCTTCCCAGCGAATGAAAGCCAGCAGAGGTGGCAACCCCACTCAGTGGTCTGTCATACAAGCCAACTGCTATTGACTGTGTCTTATGTAAACCAATCAGATTGCCCTGCCCTCCCCACTCATTAAAGGGCTTGTAAACACAACCGCAACACTGTCCCACTGCGCCCCCTAGTGTTGCTATAGAAGTCAGTTTTGCTATTAAATAAAAATGTCATTATAAATGCAAAAGAACTGACCAATAAGAATGCTGATTCCCAGCGCTATATCTTACATATAGAGATAATTATGTAATTCTCTCCCAACATTAAAGGATTCTGCTCAGAGAATGGGAGAAAGTGGCTCGTCTGTGGGTAATGTTTAAGTTGTGCCCAGGGAAGGAGCGAGCGCAGACGGGGGAAGTTTGCACCAAGATAAATATTACTACATATAGTTGGGGTTCTATGCCCTATACATGTACTAATGCATTTTCTGGACATCTCCAATGGCTTTTGGTACTGACACCTTGCAATGTCTGCTCTGATTTAGCAGGTCTTCCCTCAGCCCCAGTAATGGCGTCAAACAGGCAACTGGTTGGGATCTTTTCACGTGAATCCCAAGAGGCATATGATTGGCTGATCACGTTCCTGCTGACCATATCTGCGGTGAGGGACGTCCGAACTGTTCATATCTCCAACACCAACTATGGAAATGTTATGGCTGAGGCTTCCAAGTGCGCCTTTGCCATCCTGTACCATACCAGGAACAGAGGAAGGATAAACATAACCGATGTGACCGACTCTCTCTATGACAGAGAACTGGAGGATTTGTCTCGTTGTCTAGGTATTTCCCATAATATTGTTTTCTTTCATTATTGTGACTCAATATAATATTTTGTGTCTTTTGTTTGGGATCCCACTAATCTAAAGCTTGTCATGTCCTGGGAATGATAACTGGTCTGTATACTGTATGTAGGACTCCAACCGTAACATCCGGCGGCGCCCCGGGTGAACAAATCAAATTGTTGCACTCGGATCTCATGTTGCACCAAATAAATATAATTTGGAATTTATTGAATTCTAAAATCAATTAACCACAATAACGTAATTCATTAGTGAGATACAACTGATACATCACATGGTTTCTAGAACCACATCTCTCATGGGACTGACATAGAGGGGATAGACTTGACCAAACAGCCTTCATCTACTGCTAGGGGCCTGGGCCGCCATCAGAGACTCACCTCAGATCCCCTGTACAAATAGAAAACTAAGCCGCTCTCATAAAGTACAAAACAGAACTAAATATGACTTTATATTACTCCTGTATGGCACAAACGTTAAGGGTTGGGTAGATGGCAGAAGTGGGGACACCTACAGGCTTACCTACTCCTGCCCCTCATGAAAGCACTTTATTACATAGTAACATACATATTAAGTTAGATTGAAAAAAGACACATGTCCAACAAGTTCAACCATAATGCCTATATATAACCTGCCTAGCTACTGGCCATTTAAAGCCTCATATGCAGCATATGAGGGGAAAAATTCCTTCCTGACTCCAAGATGGCAATCAGACCAGTCCCTGGGCAACTTGTACTGAGAGCTATCTCCCATACCCCTCTATTCCCTCACTTGTACTAAGAGCTATCCCCCCTACCCCTGTATTCCCTCACTTGTACTGAGAGCTATCCCCCCTACCCCTGTATTCCCTCACTTGTACTGAGAGCTATCTCCCCTACCCCTGTATTCCCTCACTTGTACTGAGAGCTATCTCCCCTACCCCTGTATTCCCTCACTTGTACTGAGAGCTATCTCCCCTACCCCTGTATTCTCTCACTTGTACTGAGAGCTATCTCCCCTACCCCTGTATTCCCTCACTTGTACTGAGAGCTATCTCCCCTACCCCTGTATTCCCTCCCTTGTACTGCGAGCTATCCCCCCTACCCCTGTATTCCCTCACTTGTACTGAGAGCTATCCCCCCTACCCCTGTATTCCCTCACTTGTACTGAGAGCTATCTCCCCTACCCCTGTATTCTCTCACTTGTACTGAGAGCTATCTCCCCTACCCCTGTATTCCCTCACTTGTACTGAGAGCTATCCCCCATACCCCTGTATTCCCTCACTTGTACTGAGAGCTATCTCCTCTACCCCTGTATTCCCTCACTTGTACTGAGAGCTATCTCCCCCTACCCCTGTATTCCCTCACTTGTACTGAGAGCTATCCCCCCTACCCCTGTATTCCCTCACTTGTACTGAGAGCTATCCCCCATACCCCTGTATTCCCTCACTTGTACTGAGAGCTATCTCCCCTACCCCTGTATTCTCTCACTTGTACTGAGAGCTATCTCCCCTACCCCTGTATTCCCTCACTTGTACTGAGAGCTATCTCCCATACCCCTGTATTCCCTCACTTGTACTGAGAGCTATCTCCCATACCCCTGTATTCCCTCACTTGTACTGAGAGCTATCCCCCATACCCCTGTATTCCCTCACTTGTACTGAGAGCTATCTCCCCTACCCCTGTATTCCCTCACTTGTACTGAGAGCTATCTCCCATACCCCTGTATTCCCTCACTTGTACTGAGAGCTATCCCCCCTACCCCTGTATTCCCTCACTTGTACTGAGAGCTATCTCCCCTACCCCTGTATTCCCTCACTTGTACTGAGAGCTATCTCCCATACCCCTGTATTCCCTCACTTGTACTGAGAGCTATCCCCCCTACCCCTGTATTCTCTCACTTGTACTGAGAGCTATCCCCCCTACCCCTGTATTCCCTCACTTGTACTGAGAGCTATCCCCCCTACCCCTGTATTCCCTCACTTGTACTGAGAGCTATCCCCCATACCCCTGTATTCCCTCACTTGTACTGAGAGCTATCCCCCCTACCCCTGTATTCCCTCACTTGTACTGAGAGCTATCTCCCATACCCCTGTATTCCCTCACTTGTACTGAGAGCTATCCCCCATACCCCTGTATTCCCTCACTTGTACTGAGAGCTATCTCCCCTACCCCTGTATTCTCTCACTTGTACTGAGAGCTATCTCCCCTACCCCTGTATTCCCTCACTTGTACTGAGAGCTATCCCCCCTACCCCTGTATTCCCTCACTTGTACTGAGAGCTATCTCCCCTACCCCTGTATTCCCTCACTTGTACTGAGAGCTATCCCCCCTACCCCTGTATTCCCTCACTTGTACTGAGAGCTATCTCCCCTACCCCTGTATTCCCTCACTTGTACTGAGAGCTATTGTCAGGATCAGCGGGATTCAAACACCACTTGGGGTGTTCCTGGCGGCATGCATTTGCCTCTGTAGCCACTGGAGGCATTTCGGTCTGTCTGTTTCTTCTCTTGTCTCCTACTTTCTGTCTGCTCCCTTTCCTCCGCCCACCTCATTAACCTCATGTGTTTCCCATCTTCTAATCGTCTCCCTTTATAAGCTTTTCCCTGACCATTGCCCCTTGCTTGGTCATTAATTGTCTCTCGTGACCCTGCCTTCGTGTTCCCTGTTCCTGTGTCTGTGTCCTTGTTTCTCGCTGGTTCCAAGCTCCAGTTCCGTGTCCTGATCCTGCCTTCTACCTTGTTCCTGAGCCCTTCCTTGTTCTACCTTGATTTCCCGGTTTTGACCTTGGCTTGTCCTTTACTTCGTTTGACTGCCGCTTGCCCTGACCTTTTGCCTGTTTTTGGATTCTGCCTCTGCCTGCCGTGTTATATATTCAGTGTATATCCATTGTGTGTTCTGTTACATCACTAGTTTATTAAAGTTCTTCACTTCCAACATGGCCTCAGACACCAGTTCTGTGATCTATGGCTACACTCCGGGTTACCCCGTCTTCAGGCTCCCACCTTCCTGGTACTCCACGGCGTCTCCTCAGGGAGATCGTGACAGCTATCCCCCCTACCCCTGTATTCCCTCACTTGTACTGAGAGCTATTCCCCCTACCCCTGTATTCCCTCACTTGTACTGAGAGCTATCCCCCATACCCCTGTATTCCCTCACTTGTACTAAGAGCTATCTCCCCTACCCCTGTATTCCCTCACTTGTACTGAGAGCTATCTCCCCTACCCCTGTATTCCCTCACTTGTACTGAGAGCTATCTTCCCTACCCCTGTATTCCCTCACTTGTACTGAGAGCTATCCCCCCTACCCCTGTATTCCCTCACTTGTACTGAGAGCTATCTCCCCTACCCCTGTATTCCCTCACTTGTACTGAGAGCTATCCCCCATACCCCTGTATTCCCTCACTTGTACTAAGAGCTATCTCCCCTACCCCTGTATTCCCTCACTTGTACTGAGAGCTATCTCCCCTACCCCTGTATTCCCTCACTTGTACTGAGAGCTATCTCCCATACCCCTGTATTCCCTCACTTGTACTGAGAGCTATCCCTCCTACCCTGTATTCCCTCACTTGTACTGAGAGCTATCCCCCTACCCCTGTATTCCCTCACTTGTACTGAGAGCTATCCCCCCTACCCCTGTATTCCCTCACTTGTACTGAGAGCTATCTCCCCTACCCCTGTATTCCCTCACTTGTACTGAGAGCTATCTCCCCTACCCCTGTATTCCCTCACTTGTACTGAGAGCTATCTCCCCTACCCCTGTATTCCCTCACTTGTACTGAGAGCTATCTCCCTACCCCTATTCCCTCACTTGTACTGAGAGCTATCTCCCCTACCCCTGTATTCCTCACTTGTACTGAGAGCTATCTCCCCTACCCCTTATTCCCTCACTTGTACTGAGAGCTATCTCCCCTACCCCTGTATTCCCTCACTTGTACTGAGAGCTATCCCCCTACCCCTGTATTCCCTCACTTGTTACTGAGAGCTATCCCCCCTACCCCTGTATTCCCTCACTAGTACTAAGAGCTATCTCCCCTACCCCTGTATTCCCTCACTTGTACTGAGAGCTATCTCCCCTACCCCTGTATTCCCTCACTTGTACTGAGAGCTATCTCCCATACTCCTGTATTCCCTCACTTGTACTGAGAGCTATCCCCCTACCCTGTATTCCCTCACTTGTACTGAGAGCTATCTCCCCCACCCCTGTATTCCCTCACTTGTACTGAGAGCTATCTCCCCCACCCCTGTATTCCCTCACTTGTACTGAGAGCTATCTCCCATACCCCTGTATTCCCTCACTTGTACTGAGAGCTATCTCCCCTGACTCCTGTATTCCCTCACTTGTACTGAGAGCTATCCCCCCTACCCCTGTATTCCTCACTTGTACTGAGAGCTATCTCCCCTACCCCTGTATTTCCTCACTTGTACTGAGAGCTATCTCCCCTACCCCTGTATTCCCTCACTTGTACTGAGAGCTATCCCCCCTACCCCTGTATTCCCTCACTTGTACTGAGAGCTATCTCCCCTACCCCTGTATTCCCTCACTTGTACTGAGAGCTATCTCCCCTACCCCTGTATTCCCTCACTTGTACTGAGAGCTATCCCCCTACCCCTGTATTCCCTCACTTGTACTGAGAGCTATCTCCGCTACCCCTGTATTCCCTCACTTGTACTGAGAGCTATCTCCCCCTACCCCTGTATTCCCTCACTTGTACTGAGAGCTATCCCCCCTACCCCTGTATTCCCTCACTTGTACTGAGAGCTATCTCCCCTACCCCTGTATTCCCTCACTTGTACTGAGAGCTATCCCCCTACCCCTGTATTCCCTACTTGTACTGAGAGCTATCCCCTACCCCTGTATTCCCTCACTTGTACTGAGAGCTATCTCCCCTACCCCTGTATTCCCTCACTTGTACTGAGAGCTATCTCCCCTACCCCTGTATTCCCTCACTTGTACTGAGAGCTATCCCCCCTTACCCCTGTATTCCCTCACTTGTACTGAGAGCTATCCCCCCTACCCCTGTATTCCCTCACTTGTACTAAGAGCTATCTCCCCTACCCTGTATTCCCTCACTTGTACTGAGAGCTATCCCCCCTACCCCTGTATTCCCTCACTTGTACTGAGAGCTATCTCCCCTACCCCTGTATTCCCTCACTTGTACTGAGAGCTATCTCCCTACCCCTGTATTCCCTCACTTGTACTAAGAGAGCTATCTCCCCTACCCCTGTATTCCCTTCACTTGTACTGAGAGCTATCTCCCTACCCCTGTATTCCCTCACTTGTACTGAGAGCTATCTCCCCCTACCCCTGTATTCCCTCACTTGTACTGAGAGCTATCTCCCTACCCCTGTATTTCCCTCACTTGTACTGAGAGCTATCTCCCCTACCCTGTATTCCCTCACTGTACTGAGAGCTATCTCCCCTACCCCTGTATTCCCTCACTTGTACTGAGAGCTATCTCCCCTACCCCTGTATTCCTCACTGTACTGAGAGCTATCTCCCCTACCCCTGTATTCCCTCACTTGTACTGAGAGCTATCTCCCCTACCCTGTATTCCCCTCACTTGGTACTGAGAGCTATCCCCCCTACCCCGTATTCCCTCACTTGTACTGAGAGCTATCTCCCCTACCCCTGTTAGGTTCCCTCTACTTGTACTGAGAGCTATCTCCCTACCCCTGTATTCCCTCACTTGTACTAGAGCATCCCCCTACCCCTGTATTCCTCACTTGTACTGAGAGCTATCTCCCCTACCCCGTATTCCCTCACTTGTTACTAAGAGCTATCTCCCCTAACCCTGTATTCCCTCACTTGTACTGAGAGCTATTCCCCTACCCCTGTATTCCCTCACTTGTACTGAGAGCTATCTCCCCTACCCTGTATTCCCTCACTTGTACTGAGAGCTATCTCCCCTACCCCTGTATTCCCTCACTGTACTGAGAGCTATCTCCCTACCCCTGTATTCCCTCACTTGTACTAAGAGCTATCTCCCCTACCCTGTATTCCCTCACTTGTACTGAGAGCTATCTCCCCTACCCCTGTATTCCCTCACTTGTACTGAGAGCTATCCCCCCTACCCCTGTATTCCCTCACTTGTACTGAGAGCTATCCCCCTACCCTGTATTCCCTCACTTGTACTAGAGCTATCCCCCTCCCCGTATTCCCTCACTTGTACTGAGAGCTATCTCCCCTACCCCTGTATTCCCCTCACTTGTACTGAGAGCTATCCCCCTACCCCTGTATTCCCTCACTTGTACTGAGAGCTATCTCCCATACCCCTGTATTCCCTCACTTGTACTAGAGCTATCCCCTACCCCTGTATTCCCTCACTTGTACTGAGAGCTATCCCCCCTACCCCTGTATTCCCTCACTTGTACTGAGAGCTATCTCCCCTACCCCTGTATTCCCTCACTTGTACTGAGAGCTATTCCCATACCCCTGTATTCCCTCACTTGTACTGAGAGCTATCCCCCCTACCCCTGTATTCCCTCACTTGTACTGAGAGCTACCCCCTACCCCTGTTTCCCTCATTGTACTGAGACTATCTCCCTACCCCTGTATTCCCTCACTTGTACTGAGAGCTATCTCCCATATCCCTGTATTCCCTCACTTGTACTGAGAGCTATCCCCCCTAACCCCTGTATTCCCTCACTTGTACTGAGAGCTATCTCCCCTACCCCTGTATTCCCACTTGTACTGAGAGCTATCTCCCCTACCCTGTATTCCCTCACTTGTACTGAGAGCTATCCCCCCTACCCCTGTATTCCCTCACTTGTACTGAGAGCTATCCCCTACCCCCTGTATTCCCTCACTTGTACTGAGAGCTATCCCCCCTACCCCTGTATTCCCTCACTTGTACTGAGAGCTATCTCCCATACCCCTGTATTCCCTCACTTACTAAATACCCATCCAGCCCCTTCTTGTACCTATATAATGTATCAGCCAATATGACTTCCGTTCCTTGCTGGACAATGTTACAATTAACATACAGAAAGACAAAAGGGATTGATCAATGCACATTCCCTGGTCCCCATTTTAATAAGTAAATTGTCTGTTGGTTTCATGCTAGTGCATACAGTATATTGACAAGAAACAGGGGTTTTTAGTTACAAAATTATGATCATAAGATTGGTAAGCCCCCATACCACGTCAAGGTAAACCCCGTATGGTGGTCCTATCTATTTACCTCTGGTCATATTTTTGGTCTGGGGAACCAGGCAATCTCTCTCTATATAAGCAAAAGGCATGGGGGTGACTAAGCCCTCTGATTCAAACCAGCCCCCAGGTCAAGAATGGCAATAGTGCACGGGAGTGCCAGCCTTTGAAAAATATGACCAGAGGTAAATAGATAGGACCACCATACGGGGTTTACCTTGACGTGGTATGGGGGCTTACCAATCTTATGATCATAATTTTGTAACTAAAAACCCCTATTTTTTGTCAATATACTGTATGCACTAGCATGAAACTAACAGACAATTTACTTATGAAACAGGGGACCAGGGAATGTGCATTGATCAATCCCTTTTTTTTTTTTTGTATGTTTGTAGTTAATTTGGCCAGATCAGTTGCACTTCCATTGTATTTGTATACTTTATTTAGCCTTGGAGTGCTCCCACAACCTCTTTTTGTGTATCAATGTTACAATTTGGGATCTGTTATACAGGGAGAGATAAAGTCATAGTGGTGATTGATGACCTGGAGGACAGCAGTTTAGCGGCCAAGAACCTTATCCTGCAGAACCAGCCCAGTATTGGGAGATGGGCCGTAGAGCTCTTCCTCTTCAGCGACCAGGAGAAGACTTATCATGGAACAGCATTGTGTGGAAACAAAATGAATGAGCTGGCAACATTAATAAAGAATGCAGACAAGAAATTCCGTCATGGTCACCCAGGTAGTATATTATACTGCTACTGGTTAGATCCATTAGAAATGCATTGTAACCATGGTAACACAAAACATGGCACAACCAGTTGGGTAGTGTGAGTAAATTACTTATGGCTGAAATGGCTGAAACTAGTGCAGAAGAGGTATGTGCCCTGGGCTCCCCCAACGCCCTAGGCATTTTCACCTTCTGGTCTCCCCTAGTTCCTGTCCTTATGGCCCATAATGAACCCACCTCTTTGTTAGTAAAAGACTTTTACAATGTCAATTACCAAGACCCCAGACAGAAGTGTAAGAGCACTAAGGGGTGCAAAATGTGCCTGATGGAGCTCATGTAGTGAACACCTCTGTCCAGGGTCTGACTGCACCTTGGTCCAGATGAAGAATTTGGTGCAAGGAACATGGCCCTCTCCTCACGGCCATATTTTGGACTTTGCACCCTTCCCTATAGGGAGTAAATGAGCCCTCTGACCCCCTTGATCAACCTCAGTTTGATCTGTCCAGTTATCTATAACCCCTGTACAAAAACCACCTTTTATAAATGAACTTACCAGTGGGGGAGTGCTGGGGATGGGGCGAGGGGCAATGGCACGGGGAGTAGGGATGGGATTAGGCAGATTCATGACGTAACGGGTCAGAACCTGCAGCAGATTCTGGGTCATTCCTGCAGAGAAGGTAAAAAGGAGCCACATTTGGGGCAAATCAGGACTTAAATGAGAGGCCGGGGGGAGAACACAGACCATCACAAAATGTGCCAATTTGGTAAGATTCTTTAATAGGTCACTTATTGTGCTATAAATTATCTTTTGGTTTATTATTCATGTAGTTGAGTAAGGAGGGCCTTCCCTCTGTTTTATTAGTTTTCTTATTCTTTGCAGTGTACATGGGCAATGTCTCCAATGACAATGAACCAGTAAGTATCGCTCCCCTGTACTTTCCTTGTAAATCAATTCTTCATGCTTCTTCCAGCATACGCTGAGGTGCACTCATGGCTACCAATGACTATAGCCGGCTCGGTGCCTGTATGTAGCTCAGCCGGCCCCGCGCCCGTATGTAGCTCAGCCGGCCCGGTGCCCGTATGTAGCTCAGCCGGCCCGGTGCACGTATGTAGCTCAGCCGGCCCGGTGCCCGTATGTAGCTCAGCCGGCCCGGTGCACGTATGTAGCTCAGCCGGCCCGGCGCCCGTATGTAGCTCAGCCGGCCCGGTGCCCGTATGTAGCTCAGCCGGCCCGGCGCCCGTATGTAGCTCAGTCGGCCCGGCGCCCGTATGTAGCCAATGTCCCCGCTAGAGCTCGGGATAAGCAATGTGACTTACAGAGGGGAAGTTCTAAAGTTATCTGGATATTTCAGTATAAAGGATTTCTTTTTTCATTTCTTTTTTTCCTTGAAAGGCTGAGGGAACAAACTGCTGCCAGAGACTCTGTGAGTTTACAGCAAGACTTTGGATCTGTAACTCCTTCAAGGTCAGTAGCCGTATCACTTACACACGTGTAGGTCATTTAACAGGTCCATGTATGATTTGTCCTGCACTAACACAGGCAGATTTCAGCAGCCAACCCTTCAGACGGATTCATCAGCTTACCTGCCTGTTTATGGAGACCCCCCTAATGGGCCTACCCAGGAAAACAAAATGGGGGGTGTCTGTGTTGTGTGGGGATCTTTAACAAATTTTGGTTTGGAAGCCAGAGCTCAGTAACCAACCCTCTTTCTCTTTCAGATAATCACCATATGCATAGGTTTCTTGTCCATCTACATTTTGATCCTTGTGATTTTCCTGGTTTTAAAGTGCAGTAACAAGGCGGAGCCAACAAGTTCTCCGCTAAACACTTCTACTGACCATTGGGCCACCGTTTTCAGCTCAATCAGCCCGACCACACTTCCATTTCCAGAAAACCTTACCTTGAGCCTGGAAAATGCCACCACTTTCCAGAAAACACCTTGACTCCAGAACTTTCCACCACAACCCCAGTCAATGTTACCACCATTCCAGTACTGCCCACCACAGTTGTAGAAACTGTTACCCCTACTTCGGTTAAAGCCACGACCAGTTCAGGAAATACTCCTTCCCAGAACCTATCACCCCAATCCCACTTCCAGACACAGTCAAGGAGAAACTGAAGCAAATTCAGGATCTGATATCTTCACTCCTTAATCCCTAGATACAGGAGTCTTCTTGTACCACTCATTATGCCTAATTGCCTTCAAGAGCTTGGGACTGCAGTAAGACTCCATTGAGTTCCAACCCAATCATTCTCATTATGAAGATCATTCTAAAAAAAATGGATATTGACGTTCCTCCTGCTTCATATATACAGTAGCACCACATTGGCCAACTCCCTGGCCAATTCTGCATCAAGGACCAGTTCTTTAATAACAAAACATTACATACCACATAGCCAGCTTACAGACATCTGCTCCAACTTGTTGGATCTCTCGAGGGAATGGGATGAAACAATGGGTTTCAGATGGTAGGAAGGTGAGGATGAGATGGGTGAAAGTATTGGCACAACACCAACGATACACAAGGCACCTCCTCCCAATGTAAATAGTTAAGGGATTATGGGGCAGTGAAATGTTTTCTCTTGGAAAGTAATATAACAATCATGTTAAAATATGGAAAGCAATGGATGGTTGAGTGGGTTGGGTTTCTGTGGGCAACAGGTTGGGTTTTAAGTGAATGGTGGGCAGTAAGTTGGCATTGAGGAAAGGGCACAAGCTCACCTATCTGCTGTCGGGGTGGGTTCTAAAGATGTATTTTACTCTTGCCAATTTTATACCAGAGGGTTCCTCCCCTCTTTATGCTCTGGTGGGATCACATCTAGTTGACCTTCATGTAGTAAATCAGGCTCTGGGTTGCATGGTCACATGGTCAGATGCAAGTGGGTAATATATACCAGCAATGGACTTGGATTGGTTGGATCGTTATCAGACCTATAGAAAACTTTGGTGCTGTTATTGCATTGATCCTTTTCCATCCTCATCATCAATAAACTCCTACCATGTCTCTGCCAGCTTTACTCTGCCACCTCTCATTCTCTAGCCAATTGTAACGTTGCTAAAAAATAACCTTCTCTTTCCGCCGTCACATTTCCATGATGTTCACCTTCCGTTCACTATAGAAAAGTTAATTAAACACTGGAAATATGTTTACACTGTAATTACAGGTTTTGCAGTCATGTGATTTATTGGGGGTCATTGTGCTGCCATCGGGTGGGAAGTGGGCAGTTAGGGGAGAGCAGCTTTCTTGGTTCTAAGGATCTGTAGGGCTCCATCAACTGAAGAACTGGAAGAACATGTAACAAGCTGAGGGCAGTGATTTATGGCCCTTAGAGACAAATGTAGAACTGGTTAGTCGGAGAGCCTGGTTAGTTGGCCCTGATCAAGAACAACTTTACCTGACGTGTGTGGGGTTGGCCATCAGGTGAGACCAGAAGAAGTGAGACCAAGGATTCTCCAACGATAATTCCTTCTCCATTTCTTTCACTTTTGGGACCCGCCTCCTGCTTAGTTCTGAAAATGTAAAAGCTCCAAGGATCCCCCGCCCCCAATGTAATGGTTCCATCAGCAGATCCTTCTCCATAGAGGTGCCAGTACCCACCATGCTTTGCCCAAACATGTGACATCATTCCAAATGAGGGCGCCACATTCCACTTCTTCTCATTACAAGAATTTCTTTGGGGCGAGAACCTTGTATAACAGAAATACTGACAGTCAGGGACCTGGAACCTTCTGTATATTGTCATTGCAGCTGGGGGCTGCCTGCTTGGCGGCTATAAGAACTGGGGAGGCCTTGGTGTCAACAATTTTTATATACCAACAATATTAAAGGGCGAGAAATTTGTAAATAACAAACTTCTATCAGTCAGTTAAAGAAAAGCCTGCTTCATCTATATAAACCATTTTCATATAAATATACTTTTTTAGCAGTATGTGCCATTGGGTAATCCTAAATAGAAAACTGCCATTTTAAGTACTAAGGGCCGCCCCCTGGGATCATAGGAGTCACAATGCACACAAACAAGCCAAGGCACACATACATGCTAGGCCCCATCAGCCAATGAATGGGCAGAGTTCTGCCTTTTGCTTCCACACTACTTCCTGTTACAGTTAGAGCTGCATCACTTCCTGTCAGCTGATCTTTGAGGGAGCACACAGCCCATCACAAAATGGCGGCTCAAGGGAAAGGAAGTAAAAGGGCAATATTTACTGATATATATATTCCAGTTTGACGAGATTCTTTAATACGTCATTTAACACGATCTACTTTCAGTTTGACTCGGTTGCTGTTGCAGAAGTAACAGACGTCCAGAATCTCCCCTTACGGAGGCACCGAATCTTCCCCAAAAACACAGAGGAGGTAAGTTTGGGGGGGGGGGTAAATGTTCAGATGTAGGGGGTAATGTTGCCATGGTAACCAAGCTGTTTTTACAATTGCTTCAAAGAGGGAATTTATTGGCAATGTAGAGAAAGGTTTCTCCCTTAAGCCCCACCCTATTCTTCATGGGGGCCCAGGTTCAATACCCATACCAGGTCTTGGAAACGTATCTGATTTCCCTGCGCTACACATAATAGTACTGACGGGGGAGGAGCCACAGAAGCTGCCAATGGGGTTTCTAGTTGCAGGGAAATACACTCTGCAGATGTCTCCTCTATTAGGTTTAGGAAAAATCCAAACAATCCCTATTTATAGTGGAAAACAGTCAGATCTGGGTAGTGATTCTGGAGTTCAACCCGCCTCTAGTGTGTTTGGGTCACCAAAGCGGGCTGCTTGCTCTTGTTTGCGGGTGGTACGCCATATTCATGGGGGAGGCATGTATGCATTTTCCCTCCCACCTCCATCTGTCCCCTAACTTGCCCTTTGGCAGCCAATAAGGACTGGGCTCCCGATGCCCTGCTTGAGGAGAAAACCCCAGCGGGGCCAAGTGAACCCCCTTGGATGTCCATGGATACATAATAAAAAAAGACCAGGCACCATTAGCCAAAACCTGCATTTAGAAAGAGCAGACCTAATGGTTTCGGGGTGGGAGGGAGGAGTATGAAGCTCCCTGGCCGCCATATTTTCAGCCGACCCATTGTTTAGGCATAACACTGACAGTATAGTCAATGGTAATGTCCAGTGCTATAAATATATACATATACAGTGCATGGTAATTGGATTCTTCCAGCCACATGGGCCTCTAAATGCCCAGCAATGAAATAAACCCAGCCAGTCTAGGAACCGAGTGTCAGCGCCTGATACCAACCTGACCCTTTTACCCGGGTCCCGTTCCACGTTTATATCATGTAACTCCTCAAGCCGCACAGTTTGCTGCAAACAAAGGTTTAGTTAAATATCCTCTTGCCTGGGAATAAACCTCCTGTGCTTAAATCTTCATCAACTAAAATCAAGGGTCTGTGTGGGTTATGGGTAGAGTTGTCACTTGTCCGGTTTTGAGCCAGACAGCCCGGGTAAAAACCTCCTACTTGGTTTTCCTTTGGAACCATGGAAACGCAGGCTGGTCAAACTGGACAAGTGGCAACCCAACTCAATGATATTGACGTGAATTGCTGATCACCGCATCATAGCCCCACCCACTGATGAGATTGCATGGCCTCTGCTCCGCCCCATGATGTCACAGCCCTGCCTCTTCCCCGCCCCGTGAAGTCACTGCCCGGCCCCTTCCTGGCTAAAAAAGCCAGCAGAGGTGGCAACCCCACTCAGTGGTCTGTCATACAAGCCAACTGCTATTGACTGTGTCTTATTTAAGCCTATCAGAATGCTCTGCCCTCCTCACTCATTAAAGGGCTTGTAAACCCAACCGCAACACTGTCCCACTGCGCCCCCTAGTGTTGCTATAGAAGTCAGTTTTGCAACTGACCAAAAAGAACTGACCAATAAGAATGCTGATTCCCAGCGCTATATCTTACATATAGAGATAATTATGTAATTCTCTCCCAACATTAAAGAATTCTGCTAGGAGAATGGGAGAAAGTGGCTCGTCTGTGGGTAATGGTTTAAGTTGTGCCCAGGGAAGGAGCGAGCGCAGACGGGTGAAGTTTGCACCAAGATAAATACTACTACATATAGTTGGGGTTCTATGCCCTATACACGTACTAATGCATTTTCTGGGCTTTTCCAATGGCCTTTGGTACTGACACCTTGCAATGTCTGCTCTGATTTAGCAGGTCTTCCCTCAGCCCCAGTAATGGCGTCAAACAGGAAAGTGGTTGGGATCTTTTCACGTGAAACCCAAGAGACATACGATTGGCTGATCACATTCCTGCTGACCATATCTGCGGTGAGGGATGTCCGACCTGTTCATATCTCCAACACCAACTATGGAAATGTTTGGGACGAGGCTTCCAAGTGCGCCTTTGCCATCCTGTACCATACCAAGAAGAGAGGAAGGATAAACATAACCGATGTGACCGACTCTCTCTATGACAAAGAACTGCAGGATTTGTTTAGTTGTCTAGGTATTTTCCACAATATTGTTTTTTTCATTATTGTGAATCAATATAATATTTTAGGGCCGATTCACTAAAGTGCGTTAAAACGTGCGCTATTTTTAGCGATTCACTATAAGCATACTTGAGTTAATTTACGCGGGATATTGCATGCGTTATTTAACTCACAGAGATTATTTTCGTTTGGTATTTGACGGTACATGTGCAATTTAACGCCTGCATATAGTCGCTGCATATAAATTGTCACCGCATATAAATGGTAGCTGCTTATAAATAGTAGCATATAAATAGTAGCATATAAATGGTAGCTGCTTATAAATAGTAGCATATAAATGGTAGCATATAAATAGTAGCATATAAATAGTAGCATATAAATAGTGCATATAAATAGAAGCATATAAATAGTGCATATAAATGGTAGCATATAAATAGTAGCATATAAATGGTAGCATATAAATAGTAGCATATAAATAGTGCATATAAATGGTAGCATATAAATAGTAGCATATAAATGGTAGCATATAAATAGTGCATATAAATAGTAGCATATAAATAGTAGCATATAAATGGTGGCATATAAATAGTACATATAAATGGTAGCATATAAATAGTAGCATATAAATAGTAGCATATAAATGGTAGCATAAAAATAGTGCATATAAATAGTAGCATATAAATGGTTGCATATAAATGGTAGCATATAAATAGTGCATATAAATAGTAGCATATAAATGGTAGCATAAAAATAGTAGCATATAAATAGTAGCATATAAATAGTGCATATAAATGGTAGCATATAAATAGAGCATATAAATAGTGCATATAAATAGTAGCATATAAATAGCAGCATATAAATAGTGCATATAAATGGTAGCATATAAATAGCAGCATATAAATAGTGCATATAAATGGTAGCATAAAAATAGTAGCATATAAATGGTAGCATATAAATAGTAGTATAGAAATAGTGCATATAAATGGTAGGATATAAATAGTAGCATATAAATGGCGGCATATAAATGGTAGCATATAAATAGTAGCATATAAATAGCAGCATATAAATAGTGCATATAAATAGTAGCATATAAATAGCAGCATATAAATAGTGCATATAAATGGTAGCATAAAAATAGTAGCATATAAATGGTAGCATATAAATAGTAGTATAGAAATAGTGCATATAAATGGTAGGATATAAATAGTAGCATATAAATGGCGGCATATAAATGGTAGCATATAAATAGTAGCATATAAATGGCGGCATATAAATGGTAGCATATAAATAGTAGCATATAAATGGTAGCATATAAATAGTAGCATATAAATAGTAGCATATAAATGGTAGCATAAAAATAGTAGCATATCAATAGTAGCATATAAATAGTGCATATAAATGGTAGCATATAAATAGTGGCATATAAATGGCGGCATATAAATGGTAGCATATAAATAGTAGCATATAAATGGTTGCATATAAATAGTAGCATATAAATGGTAGCATAAAAATAGTAGCATATAAATAGTAGCATATAAATAGTGCATATAAATGGTAGCATATAAATAGTAGCATATAAATGGTAGCAAATAAATGGTAGCATATAAAAAGTAGAATATAAATGGTTGCATATAAATAGTAGCATATAAATGGTAGCATATAAATAGTAGCATATAAATGGTAGCATATAAATAGTAACATATAAATGGTTGCATATAAATAGTAGCATATCAATGGTAGCATATAAATAGTAGCATATAAATAGTGCATATAAATGGTAGCAATTAAATGGTAGCATATAAATAGTGCATATAAATAGTAGCATATAAATAGTAGCATATAAATGGTAGCATATAAATAGTGCATATAAATAGTGGCATATAAATAGTGCATAAAAATAGTAGCATATAAATGGTAGCATATAAATAGTAGCAAATAAATAGTAGCATATAAATGGTAGCATATAAATAGTAGCATATAAATGGTAGCATATAAATAGTGCAAATAAATGGTAGCATATAAATGGCAGCATATAAATAGTAGCATATAAATAGTAGCATATAAATGGCAGCATATAAATAGTGCATAAAAATGGTAGCATATAAATAGTAGCATATAAATAGTAGCATATAAATGGTAGCATAAAAATAGTGCATATAAATAGTAGCATATAAATGATAGCATATAAATAGTAGCATATTAAAGGTAGCATATAAATAGTAGCATATAAATAGTGCATATAAATGGTAGCATATAAATAGTAGCATATAAATAGAAGCATATAAATGGCAGCATATAAATAGTAGCATATAAATGGTAGCATATAAATAGTAGCATATAAATGGTAGCATATAAATAGTGCATATAAATGGTAGCATATAAATAGTAGCATATAAATAGTAGCATATAAATGGCAGCATATAAATAGTAGCATATAAATGGCAGCATATAAATAGTGCATAAAAATGGTAGCATATAAATAGTGCATATAAATGGTAGCATATAAATGGTAGCATATAAATAGTAGCATATTAATAGTAGCATATAAATGGTAGCATATAAATAGTAGCATATTAAAGGTAGCATATAAATAGTAGGATATAAATAGTAGCATATAAATGGTAGCATATAAATAGTAGCATATTAAAGGTAGCATATAAATAGTAGCATATAAATGGTAGCAAGTACCCCTGTATTCCCTCACTTGTACTTAGAGCTATCCCCCATACCCCTGTATTCCCTCACTTGTACTGAGAGCTATCCCCCCTACCCCTGTGTTCCCTCACTTGTACTGAGAGCAATCCCCCCTACCCCTGTATTCCCTCACTTGTACTGAGAGCTATCTCCCCTACCCCTGTATTCCCTCACTTGTACTGAGAGCTATCCCCCCTACCCCTGTATTCCCTCACTTGTACTGAGAGCTATCTCCCATAACCCTGTATTCCCTCACTTGTACTGAGAGCTATCTCCCATACCCCTGTATTCCCTCACTTGTACTGAGAGCTATCCCCCCTACCCCTGTATTCCCTCACTTTTACTGAGAGCTATCTCCATACCCCTGTATTCCCTCACTTGTACTGAGAGCTATCTCCCCTACCCCTGTATTCCCTCACTTGTACTGAGAGCTATCTCCCATACCCCTGTATTCCCTCACTTGTACTGAGAGCTATCCCCCCTACCCCTGTATTCTCTCACTTGTACTGAGAGCTATTTCCCATACCCCTGTATTCCCTCACTTGTACTGAGAGCAATCCTCCTACCCCTGTATTCCCTCACTTGTACTGAGAGCTATCCCCCCTACCCCTGTATTCCCTCACTTGTACTGAGAGCTATCCCCCCTACCCCTGTATTCTCTCACTTGTACTGAGAGCTATTTCCCATACCCCTGTATTCCCTCACTTGTACTGAGAGCTATCCCCCCTACCCCTGTATTCCCTCACTTGTACTGAGAGCTATCTCCCCTACCCCTGTATTCCCTCACTTGTACTGAGAGCTATCCCCCATACCCCTGTATTCCCTCACTTGTACTGAGAGCTATCTCCCCTACCCCTGTATTCCCTCACTTGTACTGAGAGCTATCCCCCCTACCCCTGTATTCCCTCACTTGTACTGAGAGCTATCTCCCCTACCCCTGTATTCCCTCACTTGTACTGAGAGCTATCCCCCATACCCCTGTATTCCCTCACTTGTACTGAGAGCTATCCCCCTACCCCTGTATTCCCTCACTTGTACTGAGAGCTATCTCCCCTACCCCTGTATTCCCTCACTTGTACTGAGAGCTATCCCCCCTACCCCTGTATTCCCTCACTTGTACTGAGAGCTATCTCCCATAACCCTGTATTCCCTCACTTGTACTGAGAGCTATCTCCCATACCCCTGTATTCCCTCACTTGTACTGAGAGCTATCCCCCCTACCCCTGTATTCCCTCACTTTTACTGAGAGCTATCTCCATACCCCTGTATTCCCTCACTTGTACTGAGAGCTATCTCCCCTACCCCTGTATTCCCTCACTTGTACTGAGAGCTATCTCCCATACCCCTGTATTCCCTCACTTGTACTGAGAGCTATCCCCCCTACCCCTGTATTCTCTCACTTGTACTGAGAGCTATTTCCCATACCCCTGTATTCCCTCACTTGTACTGAGAGCAATCCTCCTACCCCTGTATTCCCTCACTTGTACTGAGAGCTATCCCCCCTACCCCTGTATTCCCTCACTTGTACTGAGAGCTATCCCCCCTACCCCTGTATTCTCTCACTTGTACTGAGAGCTATTTCCCATACCCCTGTATTCCCTCACTTGTACTGAGAGCAATCCTCCTACCCCTGTATTCCCTCACTTGTACTGAGAGCTATCCCCCCTACCCCTGTATTCCCTCACTTGTACTGAGAGCTATCTCCCCTACCCCTGTATTCCCTCACTTGTACTGAGAGCTATCCCCCCTACCCCTGTATTCCCTCACTTGTACTGAGAGCTATCTCCCATACCCCTGTATTCCCTCACTTGTACTGAGAGCTATCCCCCCTACCCCTGTATTCCCTCACTTGTACTGAAAGCTATCCCCCCTACCCCTGTATTCCCTCACTTGTACTGAGAGCTATCTCCCATACCCCTGTATTCCCTCACTTGTACTGAGAGCTATCCCCCCTACCCCTGTATTCCCTCACTTGTACTGAAAGCTATCCCCCCTACCCCTGTATTCCCTCACTTGTACTGAGAGCTATCCCCCCTACCCCTGTATTCCCTCACTTGTACTGAGAGCTATCTCCCATACCCCTGTATTCCCTCACTTGTACTGAGAGCTATCCCCCCTACCCCTGTATTCCCTCACTTGTACTGAGAGCTATCAACCCTACCCCTGTATTCCCTCACTTGTACTGAGAGCTATCCCCCCTACCCCTGTATTCCCTCACTTGTACTGAGAGCAATCCCCCCTACCCCTGTATTCCCTCACTTGTACTGAGAGCTATCTCCCCTACCCCTGTATTCCCTCACTTGTACTGAGAGCTATCCCCCCTACCCCTGTATTCCCTCACTTGTACTGAGAGCTATCCCCCCTACCCCTGTATTCCCTCACTTGTACTGAGAGCTATCTCCCTACCCCTGTATTCCCTCACTTGTACTGAGAGCTATCTCCCCTACCCCTGTATTCCCTCACTTGTACTGAGAGCTATCTCCCATACCCCTGTATTCCCTCACTTGTACTGAGAGCTATCCCCCCTACCCCTGTATTCTCTCACTTGTACTGAGAGCTATCTCCCATACCCCTGTATTCCCTCACTTGTACTGAGAGCTATCCCCCCTACCCCTGTATTCCCTCACTTGTACTGAGAGCTATCCCCCCTACCCCTGTATTCCCTCACTTGTACTGAGAGCTATCTCCCCTACCCCTGTATTCCCTCACTTGTACTGAGAGCTATCCCCCCTACCCCTGTATTCCCTCACTTGTACTGAGAGCTATCTCCCATACCCCTGTATTCCCTCACTTGTACTGAGAGCTATCCCCCCTACCCCTGTATTCCCTCACTTGTACTGAAAGCTATCCCCCCTACCCCTGTATTCCCTCACTTGTACTGAGAGCTATCTCCCATACCCCTGTATTCCCTCACTTGTACTGAGAGCTATCCCCCCTACCCCTGTATTCCCTCACTTGTACTGAGAGCTATCCCCCCTACCCCTGTATTCCCTCACTTGTACTGAGAGCTATCCCCCCTACCCCTGTATTCCCTCACTTGTACTGAGAGCTATCCCCCCCTACCCCTGTATTCCCTCACTTGTACTGAGAGCTATCCCCCCTATCCCTGTATTCCCTCACTTTTACTGAGAGCTATCTCCCCTACCCCTGTATTCCCTCACTTGTACTGAGAGCTATTTCCCATACCCCTGTATTCCCTCACTTGTACTGAGAGCTATCCCCCCTACCCCTGTATTCCCTCACTTGTACTGAGAGCTATCCTCCCTACCCCTGTATTCCCTCACTTGTACTGAGAGCTATCTCCCCTACCCCTGTATTCCCTCACTTGTACTGAGAGCTATCCCCCCTACCCCTGTATTCCCTCACTTGTACTGAGAGCTATCCCCCCCTACCCCTGTATTCCCTCACTTGTACTGAGAGCTATCCCCCCTACCCCTGTATTCCCTCACTTGTACTGAGAGCTATCCCCCCCTACCCCTGTATTCCCTCACTTGTACTGAGAGCTATCTCCCCTACCCCTGTATTCCCTCACTTGTACTGAGAGCTATCCCCCCTATCCCTGTATTCCCTCACTTGTACAGAGAGCTATCTCCCCTACCCCTGTATTCCCTCACTTGTACTGAGAGCTATCCCCCCTACCCCTGTATTCCCTCACTTGTACTGAGAGCTATCTCCCATACCCCTGTATTCCCTCACTTGTACTGAGAGCTATCTCCCCTACCCCTGTATTCCCTCACTTGTACTGAGAGCTATCTCCCCTACCCCTGTATTCCCTCACTTGTACTGAGAGCTATCCCCCCTACCCCTGTATTCCCTCACTTGTACTGAGAGCTATCCCCCCTACCCCTGTATTCCCTCACTTGTACTGAGAGCTATCCCCCCTACCCCTGTATTCCCTCACTTGTACTGAGAGCTATCCCCCCTACCCCTGTATTCCCTCACTTGTACTGAGAGCTATCCCCCCTACCCCTGTATTCCCTCACTTGTACTGAGAGCTATCCCCCTACCCCTGTATTCCCTCACTTGTATTCCCTCACTTGTACTGAGAGCTATCCCCCATAACCCCTGTATTCCCTCACCTGTACTGAGAGCTATCTCCCATACCCCTGTATTCCCTCACTTGTATTGAGAGATATCTCCCCTACCCTGTATTCCCTCACTTGTACTGAGAGCTATCCCCCCTACCCCTGTATTTCCTCACTTGTACTGAAAGCTATCTCCCCTACCCCTGTATTCCCTCACTTGTACTGAGAGCTATCCCCCCTACCCCTGTATTCCCTCACTTGTACTGAGAGCTATCCCCCCTACCCCTGTATTCCCTCACTTGTACTGAGAGCTATCCCCCCTACCCCTGTATTCCCTCACTTGTACTGAGAGCTATCTCCCATACCCCTGTATTCCCTCACTTGTACTGAGAGCTATCTCCCCTACCCCTGTATTCCCTCACTTGTACTGAGAGCTATCTCCCCTACCCCTGTATTCCCTCACTTGTACTGAGAGCTATCCCCCCTACCCCTGTATTCCCTCACTTGTACTGAGAGCTATCCCCCCTACCCCTGTATTCCCTCACTTGTACTGAGAGCTATCTCCCATACCCCTGTATTCCCTCACTTGTACTGAGAGCTATCTCCCCTACCCCTGTATTCCCTCACTTGTACTGAGAGCTATCCCCCATACCCCTGTATTCCCTCACTTGTACTGAGAGCTATCCCCCCTACCCCTGTATTCCCTCACTTGTACTGAGAGGTATCCCCCCTACCCCTGTATTCCCTCACTTGTACTGAGAGCTATCCCCCTACCCCTGTATTCCCTCACTTGTACTGAGAGCTATCTCCCCTACCCCTGTATTCCCTCACTTGTACTGAGAGCTATCTCCCATACCCCTGTATTCCCTCACTTGTACTGAGAGCTATCTCCCATACCCCTGTATTCCCTCACTTGTACTGAGAGCTATCTCCCATACCCCTGTATTCCCTCACTTGTACTGAGAGCTATCTCCCCTACCCCTTTATTCCCTCACTTGTACTGAGAGCTATCTCCCATACCCCTGTATTCCCTCACTTGTACTGAGAGCTATCTCCCCTACCCCTGTATTCCCTCACTTGTACTGAGAGCTATCCCCCTACCCCTGTATTCCCTCACTTGTACTGAGAGCTATCCCCCCTACCCCTGTATTCCCTCACTTGTACTGAGAGCTATCTCCCCTACCCCTGTATTCCCTCACTTGTACTGAGAGCTATCCCCCCTACCCCTGTATTCCCTCACTTGTACTGAGAGCTATCCCCCCTACCCCTGTATTCCCTCACTTACTAAATACCCATCCAACCCCTTCTTGTAACTATATAATGTATCAGCCAGTATGACTTCTGTTCATTGCTTGATAATGTTACAATTTGGGACCTGTTTTACAGGGAGAGATAGAGTCATAGTGGTGATTGATGACCTGGAGGACAGCAGTTTGGAGGCCAAGCACATTATCCTGGAGAGACAGCCCAGTATTGGGAGATGGGCCGTAGAGCTCTTCCTCTTCAGCGACCAGGAGAAGACTTATCATGGAACAGCATCGCGTGGATACAAAATGACTGAGCTGGCAACATTAATAAAGAATGCAGACAAGAAATTCCGTCATGATTTCCCAGGTAGTATATTTTACTGCTACTGGTTAGATCCATTAGAAATGCATTGTAACCATGGTAACACAAAACATAGCACAACCAGTTGGGTAGTGTGAGTACATTACTTATGGCTGAAATGGCTGAAACTAGGGCAGAAGAGGTATGTGCCCTGGGCTCCCCCAATGCCCTAGGCATGTTCACCTTCTGGTCTCCCCTAGTTCCTGTCCTTATGGCCCATAATGAACCCACCTCTTTGTTAGTAAAAGACTTTTACAATGTCAATTACAAAGACCCCAGACAGAAGTGTAAGAGCACTAAGGGGTGCAAAATGTGCCTGATGGAGCTCATGTAGAGAACACCTCTGTCCGGGGTCTGACTGCACCTTGCTGTGGATGAAGAATTTGGTGCAAGGAACATGGCCCTCTCCTCACGGCCATATTTTGGACTTTGCACCCTGCCCTACAGGGAGTAAATGAGCCCTCTGACCCCCTTGATCAACCTCAGTTTGATCTGTCCAGTTATCTATAACCCCTGTACAAAAACCACCTTTTATAAATGAACTTACCAGTCGGGGAGTGCGGGGTGTGCAGCCTGGGGATGTGGCGAGGGGCAATGGCACGGGGAGTAGGGACGGGATTAGGCAGATCCATGACGTAACGGGTTAGAACCTGCAGCAGATTCTGGGTCATTCCTGCAGAGAAGGTAAAAAGGAGCCACATTTGGGGCAAATCAGGACTTAAATGAGAGGCCGGGGGGAGAACACAGACCATCACAAAATGTGCCAGTTTAATAAGATTCTTTAATAGGTCACTTATTGTGCTATAAATTATCTTTTGGTTTATTATTCATAGTTTCTCTGTTGGTATATTAGTATGTAGTTTTTTTTATATTTTCCTTTTTTTTTCTTTGCAGTTTACATTGGCAATGACTATCCAGTAAGTATCACTCCCCTGTACTTTCCCTTTAAATCAATTCTTCATGCTTCTTCCAGCATACACTGAGGGGCACTCATGGCTACCAGTGACTTCAGCCGGCCCGGTGCCCGTATGTAGCTCAGCCGGCCCGGTGCCCGTATGTAGCTCAGCCGGCCCGGTGCCCGTATGTAGCTCAGCCGGCCCGGTGCCCGTATGTAGCTCAGCCGGCCCGGCGCCCGTATGTAGCTCAGCCGGTGCCCGTATGTAGCTCAGCCAGCCCGGCGCCCGTATGTAGCTCAGCCGGCCCGGCGCCCGTATGTAGCACAGCCGGCCCAGTGCCCGTATGTAGCTCAGCCGGTGCCCGTATGTAGCTCAGCCGGCGCCCGTATGTAGCTCAGCCGGCCCGGCGCCTGTATGTAGCTCAGCCGGCCCGGCGCCCGTATGTAGCTCAGCCGGTGCCCGTATGTAGCTCAGCCGGCCCGGCGCCCGTATGTAGCACAGCCGGCCCAGTGCCCGTATGTAGCTCAGCCGGTGCCCGTATGTAGCACAGCCGGCCCAGTGCCCGTATGTAGCTCAGCCAGTGCCCGTATGTAGCTCAGCCGGCCCGGCGCCCGTATGTAGCTCAGCCGGTGCCCGTATGTAGCTCTGCCGGCCTGGCGCCCGTATGTAGCTCAGCCAATGCCCGTATGTAGCTCAGCCGGCCCGGTGCCCGTATGTAGCTCAGCTGGCCCGGTGCCCGTATGTAGCTCAGCTGGCCCGGTGCCCGTATGTAGCTCAGCCGGCCCGGTGCCCGTATGTAGCTCATTTCTTTTTTTCTATGAAAGGCCGAGGGAAGAGACTGCAGCCAGAGATTCTGTGAGTTTACAGCAAGAATTTGCCATCGGATCTGGGATTCCTTCACAGTCAGTAGCCGTATCACTTACACACGTGTAGCTCATTTAACAGCTCCATGTATGATTTGTCCTGCACTATTAGTTGGTGATTGTTTTAATACTAATGGTGCCCCATACACAGGCAGATTTCAGCTGCCCATTTGCGCCCTTTAGACGGATTGGGCAGCTTACCTGCCTGTGTATGGGGGACCCCCAATGAGCCTTCCCAACCGATATCTCGCCAAAAATTGGTCTGGTGTCTATCGGGTAGGTTTGATTTTATTAGTCGGATCAGGGGCCACATCGGCTCATTGATGCAGTCCTTGCTCCAACTTTTCATATCCCCTACATTGTAATGTGATTAATTGGCCCAGGGCCCAATGATCCTTTAGCCCAGTGCTGTCCAACTTCTGCGGTGCCGAGGGCCGGAATTTCTCTCACATACATGGTGGAGGGCCGCTAATGAAAGCCAGTTTTGACCACTGCCCTTTTTTGAACCACACCCACTTCAAACCACACCCATTTTATCACAATGGTGGTAGTGCAGCAAAAACTCAAATGCTTGGTCCTCACTGCGGGGATATCAACAGTTATTCATATATGAAAGAATTATATTATGTCATATTATGTCATTAAGACACACCCTTAAATCCATATGCCTCCTCCTCCCCTGTGGATAGCACAGCAACCCCCAGTACATAATTACACACCTTAGGGACCATTTAAAGGCTGTTTCCAACTACTAACAAACTCCCAGAACAAACCCCTGCCAGGTTCACCTCTCACAGGCAGCATAGGGCAGGCAGAGTATGGCACACACAGATAGCATAGGGCAGGCAGAGTATGGCACACACAGGCAGGGTAGGGCAGGCAGAGTATGGCACACACAGTCAGGGTAGGGCAGGCAGAGTATGGCACACACAGGCAGCACTCTGCCTCCCTTATGCTGTCTGTGTGTGCCATACTCTGCCTGCCCTATGCTGCTTGTGTGTGCCATACCCTCCCTGCCCTATGCTGCCTGTGTGTGCCATACCCTCCCTGCCCTATGCTGCTTGTGTGTGCCATACCCTCCCTGCCCTATGCTGCTTGTGTGTGCCATACCCTCCCTGCCCTATGCTGCCTGTGTGTGCCATACCCACCCTGCCCTATGCTGCCTGTGTGTGCCATACTATGCCTACCCTATGCTGCTTGTGTGTGCCATACTCTGCCTGCCCTATGCTGCTTGTGTGTGCCATACCCTCCCTGCCCTATGCTGCTTGTGTGTGCCATACCCTCCCTGCCCTATGCTGCCTGTGTGTGCCATACCCACCCTGCCCTATGCTGCCTGTGTGTGCCATACTATGCCTACCCTATGCTGCTTGTGTGTGCCATACTATGCCTACCCTATGCTGTCTGTGTGTGCCATATACACAGGCAGCATAGTCCAGGGACTATATACAATGTCTGAGGTGTGAACAGGGGAACAATGGGGGTGATTACAGCCTGAGCCTGAGGTGTGAACACTGCAGGGGGTGAACAATACAGAGATTAAAAGGTGTGAACAACACAGGGGATTACATATTTAAACAATACAGAGGGATTACAGCCTGAATCTGAGGTGAGAACCATGCAGGGGGGGCAGTTAATCTCAGTACTGATACCATTTAAAGCTTACACAAAGGTAAATCATCAAAGCAGCCAGACAGGTGGGGGCCACACAGAGGGGGGTCGCGGGCCGCGGGCCGCCAGTTGGACAGCACTGCTTTAGTTACATAGTTACATAGTTACATAGTTACATAGGGTTGAAAAAAGACCTGTGTCCATCAAGTTCAACCCATCCAAGTAAACCCAGCACACCTAACCCACACCTACCAATCTATACTCACATACATAAACTATAAATACAACCACTAGTACTAACTGTAGATATTAGTATCACAATAGCCTTGGATATTCTGATTGATCAAGAACTCATCCAGGCCCCTCTTAAAGGCATTAACAGAATCTGCCATTACCACATCACTAGGAAGGGCATTCCATAACCTCACTGCCCTCACCGTGAAAAACCACCTACGCTGCTTCAAATGGAAGCTCCGTTCCTCTAATCTAAAGGGGTGACCTCTGGTGCGTTGATTGTTTTTATGGGAAAAAAGAACATCCCCCAACTGCCTATAATCCCCTCTAATGTACTTGTACAGAGTAATCATGTCCCCTCGCAAGCGCCTCTTTTCCAGAGAAAACAACCCCAACCTCGACAGTCTAACCTCATAGTTTAAATCTTCCATCCCCTTAACCAGTTTAGTTGCACGTCTCTGCACTCTCTCCAGCTCATTAATATCCTTCTTAAGGACTGGAGCCCAAAACTGCACTGCATACTCAAGGTGAGGCCTTACCAGGGACCTATAAAGGGGCAAAATTATGTTCTCATCCCTTGAGTCAATGCCCTTTTTTATACAAGACAGCACTTTATTTGCTTTAGTAGCCACAGAATGACACTGCCTGGAATTAGACAACTTGTTATCAACAAAAACCCCTAGATCCTTCTCCATTAAGGAAACCCCCAACACACTACCATTCAGTAGATAGTTTGCGTTTATATTATTTCTACCAAAGTGCATAACTTTGCACTTATCAACATTGAACCTCATTTTCCAGTTTGCTGCCCAGTTATCTAATTTTGTCAAATCGCTCTGCAAAGCGGCAGCATCCTGCATGGAACTTATAGTTTTGCACAATTTAGTGTCATCAGCAAAAATAGAAACAATACTGTCTATGCCCACCTCCAGGTCATTAATAAACAAGTTAAACAGCAAAGGCCCAAGGACTGACCCCTGCGGTACTCCACTAACCACACTGGTCCAATTAGAAAATGTTCCATTTACCCCACTCTTTGTAATTTATCCTTCAGCCAGTTCTCTATCCAATTACAAATATTATGTTCTAGGCCAATATTCCTTAATTTGATCATTAACCTTCTGTGAGGTACTGTATCAAACGCTTTAGCAAAGTCCAAGTAGATGACATCAACTGCCATTCCAGCATCAAGGTTCCTACTCACCTCCTCATAAAAGGCAACTAAATTAGTCTGGCAAGATCTGTTACGCATAAAACCATGCTGGCACAAACTAATAGTATTGTGAACTGCAATGTATTCAAGTACCCTATCCCTTATTACCCCTTCCAAAAGTTTTCCTACTACTGATGTCAGACTAACAGGCCTATAGTTTTCAGGCTGAGAACGGGATCCCTTTTTAAATAACGGCACCACATTAGCAATCCGCCAGTCTCTTGGCACCATGCCAGACCTCAATGAATCCTGAAAAATTAAGTGAAGAGGTTTGGCAATCACAGCGCTCAGCTCATTTAATACCCTGGGATGAATCCCATCCGGCCCTGGACCTTTGTTTACCTTTACATGTTCAAGTCTCTTTTGAATTTCCTCCCGAGTGACCCACGCGTCAGTAGCTAAATTACTAGAACTGGGCATATTACAAGGGAAGCCTTCATTATCTGGCTCCTCAGATGTATAGACAGATGAAAAATAAGAGTTCAAAATTTCAGCTTTTTCCCCGTTTTCATCAACCAACGTACCCCCCCGTGATAATAAAGTTCCCACCCCTTCTTGCTTCATTTTTTTACTATTCACATAATTAAAAAATAATTTTGGATTCTTTTTACTCCTAGCAGCAATATCCCTTTCCATCTCTATTTTAGCTTGCCTGATAGCTTTTTTGCTGCTTTATTTGCTTCCTTGTACCTGATGAAAGTTTCTGCTGTCCCAGCTAACTTGAATGCCCTAAAAGCACGTTTTTTCTTACCAACCTCGACAATAACACTTTTATTCAGCCATAAAGGTTTTGCTTTGCGATGCCTCTCCTTGCTTACTAGGGGGATATACTGTTGCGTATACCTACAAAGCAATGTTTTAAAGATGTTCCATTTTCCTTCTGTGTCTAACCCCATGAAAAGCCTTTCCCAGTTGACACATTGCAGAGATGCCCTTATACTGGCAAAGTCTGCACGTCTAAAATTGAGTGTTTTAGTTACTCCCTTATAGCGCTGTCTCTGCAGCATTATCTCAAAGGAGACCATGTTGTGATCACTGTTCCCCAAATGCTCACCCACACAAATGTTAGAGATAAGTTCATTATTATTAGAAATCACCAGGTCCAAAATAGCGTCATTCCTAGTGGGTTCTTGAACTGCCTGAAATAAAAAGTTGTCATTTAGCATATTTACAAACCTACTAGCTTTTTCTGACTTAGCCACCCCATTACTCCAGTCAATGTCCGGATAATTAAAGTCCCCCATAACAACAACTTGACCCAGTTTTGAAGCCTCCTCCATTTGCAACAATAGCTGGGCCTCATCCCCCTCATCTATACGGGGTGGTTTATAACATACACCAATGATCATTCATACACCAATGATCATTGGCACAATAACATGGTGGGCATATCAGGGGAAAGATTTGCTCACTGGTTACCCTGCCAAACAGGCGAATCTTACCATGCAGGGCCCCCTTTACAAGATGAAGGAGAGAGCAATAGGGCATATATCAATAGGTAGAAGATGTGGGTTCAGAGTGTGGCTCCATTAATAAAATGTGACATTTTAAATTAAAAGAGACCAAATGTGCTCAATACATTCTTTTTTTCCGTATACACAGGAGTCAGAGTTACAGGGCTGACATTACAGGGGAAGGGATGGCAGAGAAAGTAATGAGGAAAGACTGGCCAAGTTGGAATTGGTTACATTGGAGAAGAGGGGCCCAAGGGGACCATACAATAAACTCTCAGATCTTTATACACCAGTAGGTCCTTCCAGCAGACACGAGGGCACCCATTCAGATTAGAGGAACGGGGGTACTATCTTAAAGGAACAGTTTAATGTAAAAAAAAGGGTAAATAGATTGGCCGTAAAGCAATGTGACTTACAGAGGGAAAGTTCTAAAGTTATCTGGATATTTCAGTATAAAAGATGTCACTTTTTTCATTTCTTTCTGCTGCCAGAGTCTCTGTGAGTTTACAGCAAGACTTTGGATCTGGGACGTCTTCAAGGTCAGTAGCCGTATCACTTACACACGTGTAACATGTTTAACAGCTCCATGTATGATTTGTCCTGCACTGACACTAAAGGTGCCCCATACACAGGCAGATTTCAGCTGCCAACTCGTGCCCTTCAGACGGACTCATCAGCTTACCTGCCTGTGTATAGGGACCCCCCTAATGGGCCTACCCAGGAAAACAAAATGGGGGGTGTCTGTGTTGTGTGGGGATCTTTAACAAATGTTGGTTTGGAAGCCAGAGTTCCCCCTCAAATGTAAAATAAACTTACAGTATGTGGAGTTTGTTGGGTGTTTACGCTGTTCCTCACTCAGTAACCAACCCTCTTTCTCTTTCAGAGATACGGCATATGCATAGTTTTCTGGTCCATCTACATTTTGATCCTTGTGATTTGCGTGGTTGTTAAGTACAATAACAAGGCGGAGCCAACAAGTTCTCCGCTAAATGCTTCTACTGACCATTGGGCCACCGTCTTCAGCTCAGTCAGCCCGACCACACTTCCATTTCCAGAAAACCTTACCTTGAGCCTGGAAAATGCCACCACCCTTCCAGAAAACACCTTGACTCCAGAGGTTTCTGTGAAAGCCACGACCAGTCCAGGAACTACACCTTCCAGCCCAGAACGCGTCACCCCAATCCCACTTCCAGACACAGTCAAGGAGAAACTGAAGCAAATTCAGGATCTGATATCTTCACTCCTTAATCCCTTCTTTAATAACAAAACATTACATACCACATAGCCAGCTTACAGACATCTGCTCCAGCTTGTTGGATCTCTCGAGGGCATGGGATGAAACAATGGGTTTCAGTTGGTAGGAAGGTTAGGGTGCGATGGGTGAAAGTATTGGCACAAAAAGCCATTTAAACTTTTATTCTTTAACCAACAAATGTATTTGTAGCTGTAATATTGGTGTGTAGGTGCCATCTCAGTGCCTTGTGCCTGAGTCTGAGCTTTCAGCCAGCGCTACACATTAGAACTGCTTTCAGCTAACCTATTGTTTCTCCTACTCCCATGTAACTGGAGGAGTCCCAAGCCGGACTTGGATTTCTTACTATTGAATGCTATTCTGATACCTACTGGGAGCTGCTATCTTGCTCCCTTCCCATTGTTCTGCTGATCGGCTGCTGGGGGTGAGGGGGGGGATATCACTCCAACTTGCAGCGCAGCAGTAAAGTGTGCCTGAGTCTGAGGTTTCAGAAGGAGCCGGCGCTACACATTAGAACTGCTTTCAGCTAACCTATTGTTTCTCCTACTCCCATGTAACTGGGGGAGTCCCAAACCGGACTTGGATTTCTTACTATTGAGTGCTATTCTGATACCTACTGGGAGCTGCTATCTTGCTCCCTCCCCATTGTTCTGCTGATCGGCTGCTGGGGGTGAGGGGGGGGGGGGACATCACTCCAACTTGCAGCGCAGCAGTAAAGTGTGCCTGAGTCTGAGGTTTCAGAAGGAGCCGGCACTACACATTAGAACTGCTTTCAGCTAACCTATTGTTTCTCCTACTCCCATGTAACTGGAGGAGTCCCAAGCCGGACTTGGATTTCTTACTATTGAGTGCTATTCTGATACCTACTGGGAGCTGCTATCTTGCTCCCTCCCCATTGTTCTGATGATCGGCTGCTTGGGGGTGGGGGGAGGGGGGGGGATATTTGGTATTTAGTCAGGTGCAAGTTGTGGGTTTTATGTAAACAGTAAAAAAAATGACATATTAAGATGGTGGGAGCAGAAGAGTGGATATAATCAGTGGGTGCA
The DNA here is from genome assembly GCF_000004195.4 of Xenopus tropicalis. NCBI lineage: Eukaryota > Metazoa > Chordata > Amphibia > Anura > Pipidae > Xenopus > Xenopus tropicalis. The sequence continues at coordinate 8,164,645 of NC_030685.2, read as the reverse complement.
GTTGAGTAGCGCTATCTGATTGTACAGAAAAGTTAATTAAACTGGAAATATGTTTACACTGTAATTACAGGTTTTGCAGTCATGTGATTTATTGGGGGTCATTGTGCTGCCATCGGGTGGGAAGTGGGCAGTTAGGGGAGAGCAGCTTTCTTGGTTCTAAGGATCTGTAGGGCTCCATCAACTGAAGAACTGGAAGAACATGTAACAAGCTGAGGGCAGTGATTTATGGCCCTTAGAGACAAATGTAGAACTGGTTAGTCGGAGAGCCTGGTTAGTTGGCCCTGATCAAGAACAACTTTACCTGACGTGTGTGGGGTTGGCCATCAGGTAAGGCCAGAAGAAGTGAGACCAAGGATTCTCCAACGATAATTCCTTCTCCATTTTCAATCTTTCACTTTTGGGACCCGCCTCCTGCTTAGTTCTGAAAATGTAAAAGCTCCAAGGATCCCCCGCCCCCAATGTAATGGTTCCATCAGCAGATCCTTCTCCATAGAGGTGCCAGTACCCACCATGCTTTGCCCAAACATGTGACATGATTCCAAATGAGGGCGCCACATTCCACTTCTTCTCATTACAAGAATTTATTTGGGGCAATTTCTTTGTATAATAGAAAAACCGACAGTCAGGGACCTGGAACCTACTGTATATTGTCATTCCTGCTGGGGGCTGCCTGCTTGGTGGCTATAAGAACTGGGGAGGCCTTGGTGCCAAATGCCAACAATTTTTATATACCCAGAACATTAAAGGGTAAGTAACTTGTAAATAACCAACTCCTATCAGTCAGTTAGCAGAACAGCCCTTTTGGGTTTATTTAATGGTTAAATGATTCCCCTTTTCTCTGTAATAATAAAACAGTACCTGTACTTGATCCCAACTAAGATATAATTACCCCTTATTGGGGCAGAACAGCCCTATTGGGTTTATTTCATGGTTAAATGATTCCCTTTTCTCTGTAATAATAAAACAGTACCTGTACTTGATCCCAACTAAGATATAATTACTCCTTATTGGAGCCAAAACCATTCTATTGGGTTTAATTACTGTTTAAATAAATTTTTTTAGTAGACTTAAGGTAGGAGATTCCGAATTACGGAAAACCCTGGGTCCCAAGCATTCTGGATAATGGGTCCGATACCTGTAATAATAGCCGTTAATAACATATACAACCCACACATAAATGGGAAAACTCCCCTGTACATATGGATTTCATGACAACAACCTTATATTTATAGGTTGCATAGGCCATGGGTATATAATCAGCAATATTCCAGCAGTAGCTTGGGGGTTAATCACCCCCGGAGAGCTACAGTCAGCATTCACGTTCTAGGGCTGGTACCGTTATACTGCAGCGACTTTGCTTTTACTTTCAGTTGCTGCTGCAGAGAAGAGACCTGAATCCCCCCTGACGGAGGCACCGAATCTCCCCCAAAAACACAGAGAAGGTAAGTTTGGGGGGGGGGGTAAATGTTCAGATGTAGGGGGTAATGTTGCCATGGTACCCAAGCTGTTTTTGTTTTTTTTTCCAATTGCTTCAATGACTATTTGATCTTTTCATCACTGTATAACTGAGTCTGTAGGCTGCACATCTCATGGTGGGACTGAGCTTTATGTGAGGCAATAATTAATATAATCATTTTATATTAATTAACAGAAAGGGGGGGGGCAAAGTCATCAAGCAAAAGTAACCTGTATTCAAAGACAAAGCCTGTATACAATAACTAGGTGCTAAAGGCAACGTGAAGAAAGGCTTCCTCCTTAAGCCCCGCCCTGTTCTACATGGGGGCCCAGGTTCAATACCCATATCAGGACTTGGGGACTCCCTGCACTGAGGGCGGCAGTTGTAGGGCAGTAAATGCCAGCGGCCCTACACGTAATAGTACCGACGGGAGAGGGGACACCAATGGGGCTTCTAGTTGCAGGGAATTACACTCTGTAGATGCCTTCTCTTTTTAGTGCAATTAAATCCAAACAATCCCTATTTAGAGATCTGGGTAGTGATGAAGGGGTTCACCCTACATCCGCCTCTAGTGGGTTTGGGTCCCCAAAGGGCTCTGGTTTGGGGGTGATACGCCATATTCATGGGGGACAGTAGGGAGAGGCATGTATGTGTCCCCCCTCCCGCCCCCTATCTGCTCCCTATTTGCCCCCTAACTTGCCCTATGACAGCCAATAAGGACGGGGTTGGCCTGGGCTCCCTGATGCTGCTCCTTATCACAAACTGAAGTCAGACTGGGGGAAGATTTACTTTACACAGCGCTGTACAATCTTACAATATACACAATTACACACAGGGAGGACAAATGTTATAATAAATATAAGTGAGTTATAACTATCTACCAGTTTTGCCCCCCCCACACAGGGGAGACAGTACCCCCCATACACAGTGCCCCCATACACAGAGCCCCCCAAACACAGTGCCCCCCAAACACAGTGCCCCCAATACACAGTGCCCCCAATACACAGTGCCCCCAAACACAGAGCCCCCCAAACACAGAGCCCCCCATACACAGAGCCCCCAAACACAGAGCCCCCCAAACACAGAGCCCCCCATACACAGAGCCCCCCCATACACAGTGCCCCCCATACACAGAGCCCCCCTAACACAGTGCCCCCATACACAGAGCCCCCCATACACAGTGTCCCCCATACACAGTGCCCCCCATACACAGTGCCCCCCATACACAGTGTCCCCCATACACAGTGTCCCCCATACACAGTGCCCCCATACACAGTGCCCTCCATACACAGTGCCCCCCATACACAGTGTCCCCCATACACAGTGTCCCCCATGCACAGTGCCCCCATACACAGTGACCCCATACACAGTGCCCTCCATACAGTGTCCCCCATACACAGTGTCCCCCATACACAGTGTCCCCTATACACAGTGTCCCCCATACACAGTGTCCCCCATACACAGTGTCCCCAATACACAGTAGCCCCCCATACACAGAGCCCCCCATACACAGTGCCCCCCAAACACAGTGCTCCCCATACACAGTGCCCCCCATACACAGTGTCCCCCATACACAGTGCCCCCCATACACAGTGCCCTCCATACAGTGTCCCCCATACACAGTGTCCCCCATACACAGTGTCCCCTATACACAGTGCCCCCCATACACAGTGCCCCCCATACAGAGTGCCCCCCATACACAGTGTCCCCCATACGCAGTGCCCCCCATACGCAGTGCCCCCCAAACACAGTGCCCCCCCCAAACACAGTGCCCCCCCATACACAGAGCCCCCCATACACAGTGCCCCCATACACAGTTCCCCCATACACAGTGCCCCCATACACAGAGCCCCCCATACACAGAGTCCCCCATACGCGCTCCGACTCCTTGCGCTGCTTCTCTCCTTATGTGGCTCCTTCTCCGGCGGTCCCAGGCCCTTTTATAAGGTTGCGCCCCATGTGTACGTGTGACGTCATTACGCACTTATCTTAAACCTTCTCATCCCGCTGTCGCGGATCCTTCTATGAATGTCCCGCATTTCCGTAATCTATTACGAAAATGCGGGACATTCAGGGAACTATCCGGGACAGCGGGATGTGCTATAGAAAGCGGGACAGTTGGGGGGTATGCAATTGAGGGTCGGTATGGGCTGAGGGTCTGTGATACAAACCAACTGCTATTGGCTGTGTCTATGAACCCACCAGAAGGCCGTGGCCTCTCCATTCTTTAACCCCTTGGTGCTTGATCCGGTAGCACCCTACCAAAGGGCACCCTACCAGATCCAAGTGCAAGTCACAGAAGGGTGGCGTTCCTTCATTCGGCTCTAGGGGGATCTAATATTGACTATTTAGGTTCATTTTCTTGGGAAACAGTCCATTTCCCATAGAGAAGCACAGGGAAGCTTATTAGACCTAGACTAATCCAGTTAGAAATGCCTCTCAGTTCATGGTGGCCCCCCAAAAAATCAGGGCCATTGGGAGGTATGCTTATGCTTGACATGCCTGACACATACGTGCCCCACACTTGCTCATAGATGGCTCACACAAACCCATGCATGTGATATGCTATTAGACCAGTCCGCTATTGCCTTTACACGAGGCAGAGCAGATCAAAATACGGTCGAGTCTCACCCACAGGTTGGGCCCTTCCTGATGCTGAGTTGCCCTAAGTGAAGGCCACCCAGGAAAGTAAAGTGAACCTGGGTCCCTTTTAAAGGTGGTCCCTACGTTAGGTGAGCACCTCTAACCCCTACTTCTAACTGGGGCTCAATACTCCCCTTACTCACTAAGCTCGATCTGTCTTACAACCCTGGGGTCACTAAATCCTTATTCACAATCTGACTCACTCCAGCAATGAGGCCTACTTCTGCCCCTGGACCCCACGATCAGTCGGAGCACCATGAGCCTAGCTCATGGGAATCCCTTCCCTTTCAGCTAGGGGACAGGACATCCCATAATATCCTTGTACCAATGGGGAAATACCCCTCTCCCACATTCACCATTTCAAGGCACTGGTCAGTTTGCTCCTCTATGCTCTCTCCCTCCCTTCTCCCCCTCCTCTCCCTGTTCCATCCCCTCCCATCTCTCCTCTCTTCCCCTCCGATCTCTATGTAATCTGAGCTACCAGCAGCCAGAGCTGCAGCACGGAAGCTACTGAGAACAAGCTAAAATGGCAGCTGCTTTCTTAAACAAACGGAGGGAGCTTCTAGGGCTGTTACTCAGGTATGGTAAAGCTTTCTGCAGAATAAATATAGCGTTCTAGCTTGCACTATTGGCACTAATAGATGTGCAACCTCCATCCATATTGAGTCCACCAACTTTATTTTATTGCTGTTTGATAGAGCTTTGGTGGTGAGCCTGTAATGTGGCCAGAAGTGACAATGGAAAAAAGTGGCACACTCATGGGTAATGTTTTCAATTGTGCCCAGGATGGTGGCATTTACACCAAAATAGAAAATACTACTTGCATATATTTAGTAATGTGTTCTATGTCATGTATAAAACCTACAGCCACACAGTTGTATGAGTACAGCCCTCAAAGTGATGAACTTTGCTTTCTACAGTACGCATGGATTTCCTGGGCATCTCCAATGGTTTTTACTACTGACACCTTCAATGTCTGATTTAGCAGGTCTTCCTTCAGCCAGAATAATGTTTGCAAACAAGCATGTGGTCGGGATCTTTACACGTGAAGCTCTAGACTCATTCGATTGGCTGATCACGTTCCTGCTGACCATATCTGCGGTGAGGGACGTCCGAACTGTTCATATCTCCAACACCAACTATGGAGATGTTATGGATGAGGCGGATAAGTGCGCCTTTGCCATCCTGTACCATACCCAGAACCGAGGAAGGATAAACATAACCGATGTGACCGACTCCCTGTACGACAGAGAACTGGAGGGACTGTTTAACTGTCTAAGTATTTGCCATAAAATTATTGTTCTTTATTGTGACTCAATATGATATTTTGTGTTTTTGGTTTGGGAACCACTAATCTAAAGCATGTTGTGTCCTGGGAATGATAACTGAACAAAATAAGAGAAAAGAGATTTCACAAAGGCTGCTGGTCTGTATAGGTTGGACCTCAGCCAGAAAAGTAAGGAAAGACCTTATGGGACTTGGTCTTGTGTTGCACCTAATTAATAGAATTCGGAGTTTGTTAAATTCCTTCACTTTCCCAAACTAGTTTTCACCACAATAAAAAAAGTTATCAGTGATATACAAGTGATTGACTAAGACAGACTTGACTAAACAGCCTTTATCTACTGTAAGGTCCATGGCCACCATCAGAAGCTCACCTCAGATCTTCTGTACGTTAAGGAAACTAAAGGTCCCCATACACTGGCAGATCCGCTTGCTTGGCTATGTCGCCAAGCGAGCGGATCTTCTCCCGATATACCCACCTACGGGTGGGTTATATCAGGAGAATCCAGGGTAATTCAATCGTTTTGAATTATAATGACGGGCATTGATAAAGTCGGTCTGGGGACCGCATCAAGGAGCCGATGCGGTCCCCGATCCGACTAGATTTTCTAACCTGCCGATCGAGATCTGGCCGATTTCAGGCCAGATATCGGTCGGGCAGGCCCATCAGTAGTGCCCATACATGGGCCGATTAGCTGTCGAATCTGTCTAAGGGACCCATATCGGCAGCTAGAATCGGCCCGTGTATGGGGACCTTAAGACAGACTTGACCAAACCACCTTTATCTACTGCTAAGGTCCATGGCCACCATCAGAGACTCACCTCAGATCTCCTGTATGTTTAGGAAACTAAGGCACTTTAATAATGTACACAACAGAACTAAATATAACTTTTTATTACCCCCCAAATGAAGCACAGGTTCGGGGATGGGTAGATAGCAGGAGTGGGTCACCTACAGCGCACTTCAATGGGTGCCTTCCGTTCCTTGCTGGACGCTGTTACAATTTGGGATCTGTTATACAGAGAGAGAAAGAGTCATAGTGGTGATTGATGACCTGGAGGACAGCAGTTTGGAGGCCAAGCACATTATCCTGCAGAACCAGCCCAGTATTGGGATATGGGCCGTAGAGCTCTTCCTCTTCAGCGACCAGGAGAAGACTTATCATGGAACAGAATCGTGTGGATACAAAATGAATGAGCTGGCAACATTAATAAAGAAGAATGCAGGTAGTACATTGTAATGCTACTGGTTAGGTCCATTAGAAATGCATTGTATCATATGATAACATGGCGCAGCTTTAATAAACTGCGAGTCAATAGAAACCAGCTGGGTGTCGCCAGTGGCCCTAAGCTTTGATTTTGGAACAAGACTGGCTACTCGATAACTGTCCCTTAGACCAATTTGACAGCTTATTGGGCCGTGTATAGGCACTACCGACGGGCCTGAAATCGGGCAGATCTTGATTGGCTCGTTGATATGGTCCGCGAACCGACAAATGCCTATGCCTGTCGTTCTAATTTGATTGTTTGGCCCCAGTTTGGCCCCAGTGCCCCTGAGAGAGCTCATACCTTTGTCCATACTAGCTCCTGATTAAACGTTTGGTGCAAGGGGCAGAGGACAGCGCTGTCCTCACCTGGGTTCAGGGGTAAATTACCCCTTGAAAAACCTCAGTTTTAAATGTCCAGTTACCTGCTGCCCCTGCACAAAACTTTTTTTAAAAAAATGGAGAGTAGCACAGGGGGCTTATTGGTAGGGTTGCCGCCTTTTAAAAACCAATGTACTGGCCAGGGTGTGCTGGGTGGGCGGCCTGGTGGGGACGTAGGGGTGGGGACTATGATATAAATGTTTGGGGCAATGGCGAGACTGGGAGGAGCGATGATGTAAAGGGGCAGGACCTGAGGCAGATTCTGGGTCATCCCTGCAGAGAAGATGTTCATAGTTTCCCATTAAGTACATCAGTTTGTAGTTGATTAAGAAGGGCCTTCCCTCTGTGTTTTATTATCTTTCTTTTCTTTACAGGTAAAAAGGACTATCGAGTAAGTATCACTCCCCTGTACTTTCCTTGTGAATCAATTCTTCATGTGTCTTCCAGCATAAGCTGAGGGGCACTCATGGCTACCAATGACTACAGCCGGCCCAGTGCTCGTATGTAGCTCAGCCGGCCCAGTGCCCATATGTAGCTCAGCCGGCCCGGCGCTCGTATGTAGCTCAGCCGGCCCGGCGCCCGTATGTAGCTCAGCCGGCCCGGCGCCCGTATGTAGCTCAGCCGGCCCGGCGCCCGTATGTAGCTCAGCCGGCCCGGCGCCCGTATGTAGCTCAGCCGGCCCGGCGCCCGTATGTAGCTCAGCCGGCCCGGCGCCCGTATGTAGCTCAGCCGGCCCGGCGCCCGTATGTAGCTCAGCCGCCCCGGTGCCCGTATGTAGCTCAGCCGGCCCTGTGCCCGTATGTAGCTCAGCCGCCCCGGCGCCCGTATGTAGCTCAGCCGGCCCGGCGCCCGTATGTAGCTCAGCCGCCCCGGCGCCCGTATGTAGCTCAGCCGCCCCGGCGCCCGTATGTAGCTCAGCCGGCCCGGCGCCCGTATGTAGCTCAGCCGCCCCGGCGCCCGTATGTAGCTCAGCCGCCCCGGTGCCCGTATGTAGCTCAGCCGCCCCGGTGCCCGTATGTAGCTCAGCCGCCCCGGTGCCCGTATGTAGCTCAGCCGGCCCGGTGTCGGTATGTAGCTCAGCCGGTGCCCGTATGTAGCTCAGCCGGCCCGGTGCCCATATGTAGCTCAGCCGGCCCGGTGCCCATATGTAGCTCAGCCTGTGCCCGTATGTAGCTCAGCCGGCCCGGTGCCCATATGTAGCTCAGCCTGTGCCCGTATGTAGCTCAGCCTGTGCCTGTATGTAGCTCTGCCGGCCCGGTTCCCGTATGTAGCTCAGCCGGCCCAATGTCCCCGCTAGAGCACGGGATGATCAATGTGATTTACCGAGGGGAAGTTCTAAAATTATCTGGATATTTCGGTACAGGTATGGGATCTCTTATCTGGAAACCCTTTATCCAGAAAGTTCCGAATTACGGAAAGGCCATATCCCACAGACTCTATTATAAGCAAATAATTCTCTTTTCTCTGTAATAATAAAACAGTACCTGTACTTGATCCCAACTAAGATATAATTACCCCTTATTGGGGGCAGAACAGCCCTATTGGGTTTATTTCATGGTTAAATGATTCCCTTTTCTCTGTAATAATAAAACAGAACCTGTACTTGATCCCAACTAAGATATAAATAATCCTTATTGGGGGCAGAACAGCCCTATTGGGTTTATTTAATGGTTAAATGATTCCCTTTTCTCTGTAATAATAAAACAGTACCTGTACTTGATCCCAACTAAGATATAATTACCCCTTATTGGGGGCAGAACAGCCCTATTGGGTTTATTTAATGGTTAAATGATTCCCTTTTCTCTGTAATAATAAAACAGAACCTGTACTTGATCCCAACTAAGATATAATTACCCCTTATTGGGGGCAGAACAGCCCTATTGGGTTTATTTCATGGTTAAATGATTCCCTTTTCTCTGTAATAATAAAACAGTACCTATACTTGATCCCAACTAAGATATAATTACCCCTTATTGGGGCAGAACAGCCCTATTGGGTTTATTTAATGGTTAAATGATTCCCTTTTCTCTGTAATAATAAAACAGTACCTGTACTTGATCCCAACTAAGATATAATTACCCCTTATTGGGGCAGAACAGCCCTATTGGGTTTATTTAATGGTTAAATGATTCCCTTTTCTCTGTAATAATAAAACAGAACCTGTACTTGATCCCAACTACGATATAATTACCCCTTATTGGGGCAGAACAGCCCTATTGGGTTTATTTAATATTGAAATGATTTTTAGCAGACTTAAGTTATGGAGATCCAAATTACGGAAAGATCGCTTATCTGCTTGTTTATAGGGACCCCCAATGGGCCTACACCACCGATATCTAGCCAAAAATCGCCCAGGTGTCGATCAGGCAGATTTGATTTTTTAGTTGGATCAGGGGGCGCATTGGCTCATTGATACAGTCCTTGCTCAGACTTTTCATATCCCCTACATTGTAACGTGATTAATTGCCCCTAGGTACAACATTAGTACAATATTGCCTGCCCAAGGTGGGCATATCAGGCAAAAGATTCGCTCATTTGGCGACCATGCAGGGCCCCCTTTACAAGATGGAGGGAACAATAGGGCATATGTTTCTGTGGCTGCAGAGAGGGGATTATTCCTTTCGTCTCAAAAATTCTCCCCAAGCAGCCTGTGGTGCATCAGAAAGATTGTAGGATCCTGATTGGTGGATCTGCATGCATGTTAAATAGACATAACCAGGCTGTTTGGAAAAGGTAAGGAAATGATACATAAGTACATAGTATATGAGGCTGCAAAAAGACTCCAATCACTAGAGTTCAGGCTTTTGCTCAGACGATGGGGTGTGGGTGTCAAAGGGCTAAAATAGAAGTTAACAGAGGAAACTTCACAGCTCTCTTTGCACTTTTATACGTGTAAATGTCGCCTCTAAAGGCCGGCGTGAGCGGACGTCTAACGTATTTGCCTGAACCCAACCTCCTGCTTTCAGCTCTCTAACCAACTTGTGATGAACGTGTGTCTTTTTTCAACCTCAACCACTGTGCTACTTTGTTAACCACAAATCATGAAGAAGTTCTGTGTCAGACTTCCTTCTCTCAGAAAAATCCTTCAGGGCAGAGCACAAACCTTGCTCTGTTTGCTCCTCTCTCCCCCTCCCTTCTCCTTCTTCTCCTCCTCCCCCTCCCTTCTCTGCTATGTAATCTGAGCTACCAGCACAGAAGCTACCGGGACCAAGCTAAAATGGCAGCTGCTATCTTAAACAAACAGAGGGAGCTTCTAGGGCTGTTACTCAGGTAGGGGAAAGCTTTCTGCAGAATAAATATAGCAATCTAGGTGGCACTATTGTTTCTGATTTCCTATATGTGCCCTCCGCTGCCTGTTATATATATTATATGTGATTTCTGTCTTTCAGAAATTAATTTGGTTTGGCATTGCCATTCTCCTTATCATCATAGTCGTGCTGATTATTACTTTAAGTCAAAGTGAAAGAAAACCTTAGTCCAGTGATCTTGTCTGTGATCATCATCCAATGGGAACCCGGAGACCGTTGCTTCCAGCGCCCGGAACGGAACCCTCCTGCCTGAACTGTATATTTCCCTCTAAACCTCACAGGCTTCATCCTGTAAACTCAACACTGAGCCTCGGGGGCACAATTCCCCATTCTGCCCGAACCGACTGAAGTCCTGAGGAAGAACCAGTCCCACGGCAGGACTAGGTAGCAACCCCCTAGCAACGAATACTCTAGCTTAGCCTGATTGAGCCCCCAAAGAGCAAAGCCATTCCTGCTGCTTTATATTTATTAGGGATCCCTCTGTTCCCTATATTGCCAGTTGGTTGGCATGTAAGTTTGTGCCTGATGCATGGGGCAATAAACTGCTTGTTTGGGCAAATGGAGTCTGTCTGCTTCTTCTATTCAAGTGTATTCATTCCAACCATTTCCATAATGAGATTCAGCATTGCACCGTGTTAATTAGCACTTAGCATCAACCTTGTTGCACTTAGAGACCCTAAAAATGTGCAACACTAAAGGCACAAGGTGCAAGTGAGCCAGTATTTATTATCCCCCACTGCTACTATAGGCACCATCTCTCCCTACTATACCTGCTATCCCACAGCCCCAGTCCCTTCCCAGAGGCTATTATCCCCCACTGCTACTATAGGCACCATCTCTCCCTACTATACCTGCTATCCCACAGCCCCAGTCCCTTCCCAGAGGCTATTATCCCCCCACTGCTACTATAGGCACCATCTCTCCCTACTATACCTGCTATCCCACAGCCCCAGTCCCTTCCCAGAGGCTATTATCCCCCCACTGCTACTATAGGCACCATCTCTCCCTACTATACCTGCTATCCCACAGCCCCAGTCCCTTCCCAGAGGCTATTATCCCCCACTGCTACTATAGGCACCATCTCTCCCTACTATACCTGCTATCCCACAGCCCCAGTCCCTTCCCAGAGGCTATTATCCCCCCACTGCTACTATAGGCACCATCTCTCCCTACTATACCTGCTATCCCACAGCCCCAGTCCCTTCCCAGAGGCTATTATCCCCCCACTGCTACTATAGGCACCATCTCTCCCTACTATACCTGCTATCCCACAGCCCCAGTCCCTTCCCAGAGGCTATTATCCCCCCACTGCTACTATAGGCACCATCTCTCCCTACTATACCTGCTATCCCACAGCCCCAGTCCCTTCCCAGAGGCTATTATCCCCCCACTGCTACTATAGGCACCATCTCTCCCTACTATACCTGCTATCCCACAGCCCCAGTCCCTTCCCAGAGGCTATTATCCCCCCACTGCTACTATAGGCACCATCTCTCCCTACTATACCTGCTATCCCACAGCCCCAGTCCCTTCCCAGAGGCTATTATCCCCCCACTGCTACTATAGGCACCATCTCTCCCTACTATACCTGCTATCCCACAGCCCCAGTCCCTTCCCAGAGGCTATTATCCCCCCACTGCTACTATAGGCACCATCTCTCCCTACTATACCTGCTATCCCACAGCCCCAGTCCCTTCCCAGAGGCTATTATCCCCCCACTGCTACTATAGGCACCATCTCTCCCTACTATACCTGCTATCCCACAGCCCCAGTCCCTTCCCAGAGGCTATTATCCCCCCACTGCTACTATAGGCACCATCTCTCCCTACTATACCTGCTATCCCACAGCCCCAGTCCCTTCCCAGAGGCTATTATCCCACTGCTACTATAGGCACCATCTCTCCCTACTATACCTTTGAAACTGGATGGGTACGTGTCTCTTTCCTATGGAACCAGTAAGTGCTAGAGTGTCAGTGCTTGGGGGGAGGATGTGGGCTGAGAGGTGGGAGTTGGGCTGAGACACTGAGTTTCCTACATGATGTTACTTTCATTCTGAGTGAACTCACAGAATATCCGGCACAGAAGCTGTATTTGTCACTGAGGAACCGACTCTGCTCCAGAGACCCAGTTACAGTAAGTGGGGGGGGGGGATATGGCACAGATAGACCGGCAATACATACCTTCCACAACGTGGCCCATGTAGCATATACTCAATGCCCAACCCTCTGTGTCATCTTACCGGTAAGCACCCGTATAACTGGCACCTCTGAGCAAGGGATTCTGATACTGATGGGAGCTCAGTGACAAAAGGGCATTATAATTAATGAACTTGCAGTCCAATGTGTTCATTTAGTTTCATTGATGGCATCCTGGTACCCATGGGCCTGTTTCCTTAGTCATGTGATCCTAGGTCAGTCTCATTCAATAGAGTCAGTGGTTATGTTATATCCCAGCCCGGCAGCCAGATGAGCTGCTTACATAAGAAACAGGGGCTGTTGTTGCCCCTCTGCTGCCCCCACCTTGGTCTTACATTGCCCTATGGCCAGAGCTCCCCTGACAAGAAAGTGGAGAAAAGCAAACTAAGTAGGGCAAAGAGACCCAGTCTATCCGCCATTATTGCTCCAACCCTCCAACCCTTTCCTGCCCTCCCCTACTCCTCCCAACATCTCTGTGCACTCTCCCCTTCCTCCATGTGGTTTCTCTTAACTACATGCCCTCTCTTCCTGTGGTTTCTCTCATCTCTGTGCCCTTCCACATTCTCCCTTCTACCAACATCTCCATCTACTTATCTTCTCTTCCTCCCTGCCACTAATGGTCAGTGCTCCCTCACCCTCCTCGTCATTTTCCCATCTACTCTTCCCTCCTACCCCACACCTTATGCTCTGTGCCCTCTTTGCCATCTCTTCATTCAAGGAACTGACATTTATTGCTTGTATATGTAGAAGGGTGTAGAAGGGTAAGAGTTGGCTCATGTTTACATAGAGAAGTCCCCTTCTCTAAGTAACTGGGCTAGGTCTTTTTAGAGTTGGAAGGGGATAGCTGTTTTCCTTGCCAGGTTAGAGGTTTCCTTGGTAGTTTTTATAGGTGTCAAGTGTCTCTAGTCTTTTAAATGGAAGTAACCATAGGGTTCTGTGTCTTTGGACCCCACTTGCTGGAGTAGGTGGATGGTGTTGGAGAGCTTGAAGTAAGAGGCTTCAGTAGAGGTAGCAAGGGTGCTCTGCTAGGAGGAAGATTCCGGCTGAGGGCAGTTATAGATGTAGGTGGGTGTAGGTGTAGAGCAGCCAGGGGCTCCAACGAGGAGAACAGAAGGGTTAGTACTGAGGGTATCACCTGGCAGGTAGGGACTCAAGTGAGTAGGCTCAGGCATAGAGAGATCCAAGGAGAAGCACCACCATGAGGTCCTTGTACTGTACCGGACACTTGCTGGTGAGTACTACTACTGGCTGGTACTAATACCCTGTCTGTGCCCATAACATTAAGGGAAATAACCACTGAAGAATTTGAAATTATCATATTGTACCATCTGGAAATAACGTCTGTGAGACAGTCGAGCAGTTATCATGACAGATGCTTCAGCTCACTCTGCGGTGCAGGTTGTGGGCTTTAGAGAGGGGAAGTGTAATGTTCCTTCCTGTACAGCTTCTGTGATAAAGTCTCCATTGGCCAATGCTGTGATCCGGGGGGGGGGGGGGGGGACTAATGATCAGGTTTTGGATAAAGTTCCCCTTTAACCAGACCTAGGCCTATGCTGACAGGAGCTTTTAGAATGTTAACATCTCTGGTGTCAGTTTCGTAAATTGAAGCTATGTTCATAGGGATTTTCCCTTTGCTGTTAGCGGCACTGCTGGCTCCACCTAGTGGCAGGATGTAGAATATATTGTAAATTACCTGTTGGGACAAATGCATGGAGCTCTAAGGGGGTTACATAATAAAAGGCACAACTTTCAGAAGGCCCTACTTTATATAAACCAGGTTTTCCCACAGGCTTTGCTGCCCCTACAGAAAAGCTTGTATGAAGGCATGAGTGTGTGTGTGGGAACCTAATGGAGAACTTTCAATATTGTGTCTGCTTTCAGGCCATCAAGAGACAGGAATGGCTGCAGGAAGGAGAGTCCTGGTTGGGATTTTCTCCAGGGAGAGTGAGGAGTCATACAAATGGCTGATCAACATCTTAATCTCCTTCAAAGAAGTCGACGTCCGACCCGTTCTCATTTCCAACTCCCGTTGTCTTACGGAAGATATCAGCAAGTGCGACGTTGCCATTCTCTATCACTCCCAGAACAGAGGAAGGATAAACATCACAGATGTCACCGACTCGCTATATGATGAGGAACTCAAGCTTCTGTCTAAGTGGCTTGGTAAGAGTGGTGGGCACTGGGCAATAAGGTAGGGGAGATCAGTGCCAATTGGGTATGGAGGGTAGTACCAAGAAGAAGAATAATAGATGGCCCATCTGGGGATAAGGAACCTTGAGTGGTGCCATTGTGGTTATGATCATAGTTGGCCTGTGAGACTACCAACAAGTGTCAGTTGGTAAATTAGTAGGGTTAGGAATCGAACCCAAGGCTTCCTGCACTGTTACTGATAATAAGTTTTCTTGTATAGGGAAAGAGAACGTCATGGTGGTGGTTGATGACCTCACAGACATCAACCAACAGCTGAAGAATAGGATCCTACAGCACCAACCAAGCATTGGGGAGCTGGCCAATGAGCTCTTCCTTTTCAGCGTCAACGAGAAGTCTTCCGAGGCTCTGATGTCAGATGATTTCAGGGAGAACAAAATGAAAGAGATGGAGAATATAATCAAGGAAAAGAGAAAGAAGAAAGCCCCTGTTCATAGTTTTGGTACGAGATAATAATGCATGTGGGTTGGGATAATGATTTGACTGATAGGGCGGCCATATTCCTCATTGGAGGCCAACTTGGCTGGTCTTGAGGAGCACAATGCAGCCATAGCCCCAGGGCAGGGCTTACCCCCTACTTTTTGGTACCTGGTGTCCCCTGTTTTGTGAATCAGACTAAAACCAAACCATTAATGTCATGTGAGGTTAATGGATGGGGCAATTCAAGGTGATTGGTGATTGGATGATGAGGTCTATCTCGGGATTTGCTCAGCATTCAGATTATATTTATTACTATTCCTTTACTTGATCATGAAATAACCCAAACTTTTTCTTATTTTGGGCAGTTCCCATTGGAAACCTCATGCCGGTAAGTGTGTGTCTCATTTCCTACTGAGCTTCCTATTATCCATTATACTGATAGGATCTGTTATATGGACTACCTTACCCTTTAACTATCATTTCCCCCCAATCACTTCCAGTTTGTTTTCTTTCCCCTAAAGGAAAATTCCAGAATAAACATCACTGGCTTCTTAAAGGTAAGTTGGGAAGCTGTTTAAGTGTGTAAATCCCGAGAATGTGTTGCACTATATCTACACAATAAACTACATAACCCACAATGCATTTCCCTGGGATGTTCCTGTCCTTATTGACATCACGTGTGCAGGGAATTGTGGGATTGGGCTGAAGGCAGGCTGAGGACAGTCGACTACAGTTACATTTTATTTAAGTCACAACGTAGTCAGCCAGATCAGCAGGGGAACAGGGGGCGGGGCTTATGGAACTGTTCCAAAACAGATTATTACATTAACAATCATGGAAATCAAATGTTGTGCCCAATGGGCAATCATGGCTGCACACCGGGCATTTCTTTGGGTATTAAAAGTGGCAAACAAAACCCATGACAGCCCAATGGGCACTGCCTTACTTACACAAACACCCAACCAATGGAAATGCCATAAAACTGATGTATTTGTACTACCCGTACCCTCTTACACGTTCCCTCCCTCTCTTCCAGAAACATGCTATACTGATATCTGGACTTACAGTTATATTTCTGGTTGTGGTCATTGTTATCAGTCGGAATAGATACACGGAGCACTTGAAGCCTACGGCGGGGTACCCAACTGCAAGCAACATGTCCACCCCCTGGCACCCAGAAACCATCACATCAAGCCTCCCTCTTAACAACTCCCTTCATCCAACCAACCTCACTTTCTATTCTGTAGATACCAAATCCGAGCCTGGAAATGGCACCCAGGAGTCTCCAACATCAACATTCCAGGCCAACAATGGCACCCACAGTCCGGGAAGGGTTTCAACAAACGGTTCAGATTTTGAAACTTAAAAGAGTATTGAGTGATTTAGCATTTTTGATGCTGAGTTCATGGCGTTTATGAGTAAATGTTGCTTTAGCCCTGGCCCATTGCTTGAGTTGAAGATCTCTTGCTTCTCCTACTGTAAACTGGCACCGACCTGATGTTGGCCAATGTGTCAGTCATAGACTTGCTTCCCTTCCCCTATTAAGCTGCTCCTTGACTTTTATTGTCCAAACCACTTCCACTTGCTCTTCTCTCTATAAGATGTCTTCTGTCTCCTCTAGACAAACTAGAATACCTGGGGGCAGATTCCATTGATACTTTTCTCAAGGTCTAAATCTCTAACCTTAAGGCGTCTATGGCAGAAAAATGCCAAAAAGAGAGACCTAGCTGCTGTATTTACATTCAGGCTACTCCTCGGCATGCCTATTCCCCTCATGCAACAAATCCCACTCGTAGGTCGTTTAGTAATGCCTAATCCAGGAAAAGGAACTTCTTTCATTTGGAGAGGCACCGTAGGGTCCCCTGGGTGAGATATTCCATTAGCGAGCAGCAGTATGGGAAACCACACACCAGCTTTTTATAACACGGGTTCCCAATTCATGGGAATTAAGCATTATAATAAAGAGTGAGTATTGACCCATAGGCTTAAATGCCCCCTATGGCTTTAAATCCCTACAGGTTCAGTTCCCTTAGTTGCTGGGTAGAAGGGAATGTATTTATTTACATACGTATGCTATTGGTTAGAAGGTATGGTGACCACTTCCTGCCTCACTTTGGTATAGTGCTGGGAAAGGAGTGGCACTTCCTCTTTGCCTCTTCAACCTGAGGAACAGGGTAGATGTTGCTGTGAGCCTGAGCCTGGGCCTAGTTAATGTCGGGGAACAGGGTCCCGTGAATGGGTAGAACTAGAAAGAGCAGTTCTGGGCTCCTACATAGGAGCGGTAGTTTTGGAGGTATCTCTCCCAGGCCACATTGCCTGTAGTGCAGGGATCCCAGTGAATAGGGAATCAGGATAGAGAATTCCCTGAGGGGATCCACTATGGGGTGAACCAGAGGGGAGGTGAGATTCCTGCCAAGTCTGCACTCAGGGGAGTGTCAGTCTGTATTTCATTTGATTTTGTCCGTACCACTTGCCTCTATGAAGCTGTATTGTGAGTAACCCTGTGGGGGTTCAATAAACACTTGTTATTTTGTTGTTTGCAAGAACCTCTGGCGCCCTCTGTCTTTATTTTCCTGTATAGCAGCAAGAGAGGTGTAGTTGCACAACACCTTCACCTTCTTCTTCCACTTAGCGAAGGCCCATTCTGGATAAGCCTTCTGGCAAGCCTTTCTAAAAATGTAATTGCCGGGGCAGATGAAACTTTTCATTGCTTATTTTGCTGTTCTGAATTTCACACATTTGCACCCTGAGCCGTATTTTGCTCAGCTTACTGTATTAAAGAGAACCTATCACCTAGACATAGAAAGCTGCATAGGAAACATGAAACCCCAATTCTTTTTTTTTTTATTAAAACATGCATACCTGTTATAAATGTATATAAAAACCTGAGTTGTCAATCATATAATGCCTGCTCTGCAGACTTTCACTTTCCATTTAGCACTTCCTAGATGTCACTGCAGTTAGGGGAGAGCAGCTTTCTTGGTTCTAAGGATCTGTAGGGCTCCATCAACTGAAGAACTGGAAGAACATGTAACAAGCTGAGGGCAGTGATTTATGGCCCTTAGAGACAAATGTAGAACTGGTTAGTCGGAGAGCCTGGTTAGTTGGCCCTGATCAAGAACAACTTTACCTGACGTGTGTGGGGTTGGCCATCAGGTAAGGCCAGAAGAAGTGACACCAAGGATTCTCCAATGATAATTCCTTCTCCAGTTTCAATCTTTCACTTTTGGGATCCGCCCTCCTGCTTAGTTCTTAACATGTAAAAGCTCCAAGGATCCCCCGCCCCCAATGTAATGGTTCCATCAGCAGATCCTTCTCCATAGAGGTGCCAGTACCCACCATGCTTTGCCCAAACATGTGACATCATTCCAAATGAGGGCGCCACATTCCACTTCTTCTCATTACATTACCTGGAACCTCCTGTATATTGTTATTGCAGCTGGGGGCTGCCTTCATGTTGGCTATAAAAACTGGGTGAGGCCTTGTTGCCAAAGGCCAACAACTTTTATATACCAACAACAATAAAGGGCAATTAACTTGTAAATAACCAACAGTTAGAGCTGCATTATTTCATGTCAGCTGATCTCTGAGGGAGCACACAGCCCATCACTAAATGGCGGCTCAGGGGAAAGGGTGTAAAAGGGCAATATTTACTGATATATATATTCCAGTTTGGGGAGATTCTTTACTAGGCCACTTAATATGAGATAAACTGTCTGTTGGTTACGTATTCATTCTGGGGGTATAGTAGTCATTTAACAAATTTTGGTCCGGAAGCCAGAGTTCCTCTATAAGTCATACATTTGTATGCTTCATTTATTGCTGTATGTTTTAGCTTGGGGTATCTTCTTACTAATAAATGGCATTATCCATAGATGGGGGGACAGCGGCCACCTCTGCCAAGTGCTAAAATCATCCATCCCAACTGCATTACTGATAACAGTAATAATAACTGTAAATAACATATACAACCCACACATAAATGGGAAAACTCCACTGTACAAATGCATTTAATGACAACAACCTTATATTTATAGGTTTCATAGGCCACAGACTTATCAGCAATATTTAGCGGTGTGATCAGATGTTATCTCGGAAGTTAATAATCACCCTTACAGAGCCACATTCAGCCTTCATGTTATAGGGAAGGGCTGTTATATTACAAAACCCACTTGCTTTTACTTTCAGTTTGACTCAGTTGCTGTTGCAGAAGTAACAGACGACCTTAATCCCCCCTTACGGAGGCACCGAATCTTTCCCAAAAACACAGAGAAGGTAAGTTTGAGGGGGTAAATGTTCAGATGTAGGGGGTAATGTTGCCATGGTACCCAAGCTGTTTTTTTTTTACAATTGCTTCAATGACTATTTGATCTTTTCATCGCCGTCCGAGTCTGTAGGCTGCACATCTCTCCAACTGGAAACAAACAGAAGGGTGTAGAGGGCAAAGTCATCAACCAAAAGTAACCTGTATTCAAAGACAAAGCCTGTATAACTAGGTGCTACGGTCAGAGGTGTTTTGTAAGACAAAAAGGACTTTATTGGCAATGTGAATAAAGGTTTCACATCCCTAGTCAGGGGTCTGTGATAGAAGCCAACTGCTATTGACAATTGAAATGGGTAATGTTTAAGTTGTGCCCAGGGAAGGAGCTAGAACAGATGGGGGAAGTTTGCACCAAGATAAATATTACTACATATATTTGGGGTTCTATGCCCTATACACGTACTAATGCATTTTCTGACCATCTCTAATGGCTTTTGGTACTGACACCTTGCAATGTCTGCTCTGATTTAGCAGGTCTTCCCTCAGCCCCAGTAATGGCGTCAAACGGGCAACTGGTTGGGATCTTTTCACGTGAAGCCCGAGAGGCATACGATTGGCTGATCAGTTCCCTGCTGACCAAATCTGCGGTGAGGGACGTCCGAACTGTTCATATCTCCAACACCAACTATAGGGATGTTATTTACGAGGCGGATAAGTGCACCTTTGCCATCCTGTACCATACCAAGAACAGAGGAAGGATAAACATAACCGATGTGACCGACGCTCTCTATGACAGAGAACTGGAGGATTTGTCTCGTTGTCTAGGTATTTCCCATAATAGTCTTTATTTTCATTATTGTGACTCAATATAATATTTTGTGTCTTTTGTTTGGGAACCACTAACTAAATTCATTAGTGAGATACAACTGATACATCACATGGTTTCTAGAACCACATCTCTCATGGGACTGATATAGAGGGGATAGAATTGACTAAAAAGCCCAAAGGTCCTTGGCCACCATCAGAGGTTCACCTCAGATCTTCTCTATATATATAACCTGCCTAACTTCTAGTTGATCCAGAGGAAGGCAAAAACACCATCTGAAGCCTCTCTAATTTGCCCAATTCCTTCCTGACTCCAAGATGGCAATCGGCCCAGTCCCTGGGACAACTTTTACTGAGAGCTATCTCCCATAACCCTGTATTCCCTCACTTGTACTGAGAGCTATCTCCCCTACCCCTGTATTCCCTCACTTGTACTGAGAGCTATCCCCCCTACCCCTGTATTCCCTCACTTGTACTGAGAGCTATCCCCCATACCCCTGTATTCCCTCACTTGTACTGAGAGCTATATCCCCTACCCCTGTATTCCCTCACTTGTACTGAGAGCTTCCCCATACCCTGTATTCCCTCACTTACCCTGTATTCCCTCACTTGTACTGAGAGCTATCCCCCCCTACCCCTGTATTCCCTCACTTGTACTGAGAGATATCTCCCCTAAGCCTGTATTCCCTCACTTGTACTGAGAGCTATCCCCCACCCCTGTATTCCCTCACTTGTACTGAGAGCTATCCCCCCTACCCTGTATTCCCTCACTTGTACTGAGAGCTATCTCCCATAACCCTGTATTCCCTCACTTGTACTGAGAGATATCCCCCCTACCCCTGTATTCCCTCACTTGTACTGAGAGCTATCCCCCCCTACCCCTGTATTCCCTCACTTGTACTGAGAGCTATCCCCCCTACCCCTGTATTCCCTCACTTGTACTGAGAGCTATCTCCCCTACCCCTGTATTCCCTCACTTGTACTGAGAGCTATCTCCCATACCCCGTATTCCCTCACTTGTACTGAGAGCTATCTCCCCTACCCCTGTATTCCCTCACTTGTACTGAGAGCTATCCCCCTACCCCTGTATTCCCTCACTTGTACTGAGAGCTATCTCCCATACCCCTTATTCCCTCACTTGTACTGAGAGCTATCTCCCCTACTGAGAGCTATCTCCCTACCCCTGTATTCCCTCACTTGTACTGAGAGCTATCTCCCATACCCCTGTATTCCCTCACTTGTACTGAGAGCTATCTCCCCTACCCTGTATTCCCTCACTTGTACTGAGAGCTATCCCCCTACCCCTGTATTCCCTCACTTGTACTGAGAGCTATCTCCCATAACCCTGTATTCCCTCACTTGTACTGAGAGCTATCTCCCCTACCCCTGTATTCCCTCACTTGTACTGAGAGCTATCTCCCCTACCCCTGTATTCCCTCACTTGTACTGAGAGCTATCCCCCTACCCCTGTATTCCCTAACTTGTACTGAGAGCTATCTCCCCTACCCCTGTATTCCCTCACTTGTACTGAGAGCTATCTCCCATAACCCTGTATTCCCTCACTTGTACTGAGAGCTATCTCCCCTACCCCTGTATTCCCTCACTTGTACTGAGAGCTATCCCCCTACCCCTGTATTCCCTCACTTGTACTGAGAGCTATCCCCCCTACCCCTGTATTCCCTCACTTGTACTGAGAGCTATCTCCCCTACCCCTGTATTCCCTCACTTGTACTGAGAGCTATCTCCCCTACCCCTGTATTCCCTCACTTGTACTGAGAGCTATCTCCCCATACCCCTGTATTCCCTCACTTGTACTGAGAGCTATCCCCCCTACCCCTGTATTCCCTCACTTGTACTGAGAGCTATCCCCCTACCCCTGTATTCCCTCACTTGTACTGAGAGCTATCTCCCTACCCCTGTATTCCCTCACTTGTACTGAGAGCTATCCCCCTACCCCTGTATTCCCTCACTTGTACTGAGAGCTATCTCCCCTACCCCTGTATTCCCTCACTTGTACTGAGAGCTATCTCCCCTACCCCTGTATTCCCTCACTTGTACTGAGAGCTATCCCCCCTACCCCTGTATTCCCTCACTTGTACTGAGAGCTATCTCCCCTACCCCTGTATTCCCTCACTTGTACTGAGAGCTATCTCCCCATACCCCTGTATTCCCTCACTTGTACTGAGAGCTATCCCCCCTACCCCTGTATTCCCCTCACTTGTACTGAGAGCTATCTCCCATAACCCTGTATTCCCTCACTTGTACTGAGAGCTATCCCCCCTACCCCTGTATTCCCTCACTTGTACTGAGAGCTATCTCCCCTACCCCTGTATTCCCTCACTTGTACTGAGAGCTATCTCCCCCTACCCCCTGTATTCCCTCACTTGTACTGAGAGCTATCCCCCCTACCCCTGTATTCCCTCACTTGTACTGAGAGCTATCTCCCCTACCCCTGTATTCCCTCACTTGTACTGAGAGCTATCTCCCCCACCCCTGTATTCCCTCACTTGTACTGAGAGCTATCCCCCCTACCCCTGTATTCCCTCACTTGTACTGAGAGCTATCTCCCATAACCCTGTATTCCCTCACTTGTACTGAGAGCTATCTCCCCTACCCCTGTATTCCCTCACTTGTACTGAGAGCTATCCCCCTACCCCTGTATTCCCTCACTTGCTAAATACCCACCCAACCCCTTCTTGTACCTATATAATGTATCAGCCAATATGACTTCCATCCCTTGCTGGACAATGTTACAATTTGAGATCTGTTATACAGGGAGAGATAGAGTCATAGTGGTGATTGATGACCTGGAGGACAGCAGTTTGGAGGCCAAGCACATTATCCTGCAGAACCAGCCCAGTATTGGGAGATGGGCCGTAGAGCTCTTCCTCTTCAGCGACCAGGAAAAGACGTATCAGAGAAGGCCATTGGAAGACAACAAAATGGCTCAGATGGAGACATTAATAAAGAACAAAATATCCCGTCAGGATTACTCAGGTAGTACATTATACTGCTACTGGTTAGATCCATTAGAAATGCACCTCTTTAGGGGTAAAAGACTTTGACAATGTCAATTATTAAGACCCCATACAGAAGTGTAAGAGCACTAAGGGGCAATCCGCCTGACCCCTTGGTATTCCCTCACTTGTACCTTTAAGGAGCTATCTTCCCATACCCTGATAATTCCCCTCAACTTGTACTGAGAATGCTATCTGCCATACTCGTATGCCCGTCTACTGTGTTAACTGGAGAGCTATCTGCCCTAAGAGATATATATATACCTCTGCAACTTGTACTGGAGGACGGCTATCCCCATGACCTCCTGTATTCCCTCACTTGACTGAGAGCTATTCCCCTATGAACCTCGGCGTCCTTTATTCCTCACTTTGCTACTGAGGAGCTATCTCCCTACCCCTGTAATTCGCCCTCACTTGTACTGAGAGCTATCCCCCTACCGGCCCTGTATTCCCTCACTTTGTACTGAGGAGCTATCATCCCATACCCTCGTATTCCCGTTGCACTTGTACCCTGGAGGAGCGCTATCTCCCCTAACGCCCCTGTATTTCCGTCACTTGTACTGAGAGCTATTCCCATACCCCTGGTATCCTACTGTGTACTGGAGAGCGTATCCCCCCTAACCCCGTGTAATGTCCCTCACTTGTACTGAAGATTCTATCCCCCCTAGCCCTGTACTTCCCCACTCTGTACTTGAGAGCTATCCCCCATGACCCCTGTAAATTCCTCACTTGTATGAGGTCTATCTCCCCTACCGCCTGTATTCGCCTCACTATTGTACTGGAGCTATCCCCCTATGCCCTTGTAATTCCCTCACTTGTACTGAGAGCTATCTCCATATCCCCTATGTATTCCCGTCACATTTGTATCTGAGAGCTATTCCCCCTTAGCCCCTGTATTCCCTCTGATTGTCTGAGAAGGCTATCTCGCCGCCTACCCTGTTATTATCACCTTGTACTGAGAGCTATCTCCCCTACCCCTGTATTCGCCTCACGTTGTAACTGAGAGCTATCTCCTAGACCCCTGTATTCCCTTCACTTGTAACTGCCGGCTATCTCCCCTAACCCCTGTTTCCCTCACTTGTATTGAGAGCTATCTCCATACCCTTAGTATTCCACTCACTGTGTACTGAGGGCTAATCCCCCCTACCCTGTATTCCTCACAGTTGTCTGAGCGTATCCCCCCTTAACGCCTGTTATTTCCCGTCACTTGATACTGAGAGCTATGCTCCCCTAGCCCTGGTATTCCGGTCACTTGTAACTGAGAGCTAATCGCCTACCCTGTGGATTCCTCAACGTTGTACTGAGAGGCTATCTCCCCTACAGTCCCCTGTTTCCTCACTGTACTGAGAGCTATCTCGCCCTATCCCCTGTATTCCAGTCCCGTGATACTAGAGAGCTATCTCCCCAGGCAGTCTACCCCTGTAATTCCTTCACGTTTGTACTGAGAGCTATCTCTCCCTACCCTCTGTATTGCCCCTCACATGTACTGAGAAGCTTCCCCTCGCTACCCACTGTAATTACCCTCACTCGTACTGAGAGCATATCTCCCTAGGCCCCTGTATTCCTCACTTGTACTTGGAAAAAGGAAAGCCCCCCTTTTTAAATTTCCCCCCCCGTCGCCTACCTGGTATTCCCTGCACTTGTCCTGACAGCTATGCTCCTACCGCTCGTCTGTAATTCCTCACTTGTACTCGAGCAGCTATCTCCCTACCCCTGTATTCCCTCACTGTGTACTGAGAGCTGTCTCGCGTCCCCTACCCTGTATTTCCTCACTTGTACTGATGAGTCATAATCTCCCCGCCTAAACCCTGTATTCGCCTCACTTGTACTGAAGCTATCTCCATAACGCCCTGGTATTCTCACGTTGTCACTGATGTAGCTATCTTCCCCCTACCCTCGTTTCCTGTAGTTCCATCACTTGTATTGAGACTGATCGCTCCCCCTACCCCTGTATTCGACCGTCACTTGTACTGAGAGCTATCTCCCCTAGTCCCTGTATTGCCCTCCACTTGAACTGAAGAGCTATCCCCCCGGACCCTGTATGTCTCCTCACTTGTACTGAGAGCTATCACCCCTAGCCCCCTGGTTTCCGCCTCTCACTTGGTACGGTGGATGCAGATTGAATCTCCCCGGTAGCGCGCCTGTACGTTCCCGGTGGTCCACTTGTACTGAGAGTCTATCTCCCCGTTCCCCTGTATTCCTCAACTTGTACCTGAGAGCTATCCCCCCTCCCACCTGTAACTTCCCCTCACTTGTACTGGAGAGCTATCCCATCCCCTGTATTCCCTCACCTTGTACTGAGAGCTAATCCCCCCTACCTCCTGTATTCGCTCACTTGTACTGAGAGCTATCTCCCCTACCACCCCTGTATTCCTCACTTGTACTGAGAAGCTATCCACCCCCTACCTGTATTCCACTCAACTTGTCCCTGAGAGCTATCCCCCCTAACCCTGTAATTCCCTCACTTGTACTGAGGCTATTCTCTACCCCTGTATTCCCTCACTGTACTGAGAGCTATCTCCCTACCCTGTATTCCCTCACCTTGGTACTGAGAGCATCTCCCATAACCCCTGTATTCCCCTCACTTGTACTGAGAGCTATCTCCCCAATAACCGCTGTATTCCCCTCACTTGTACTGAGAGCTATCTCCCCTACCTCCTGTAATTCCCTCACTGTACTGAGAGCTATCCCCATACCCTGTATTCCTCACTTGTACTGAGAGCTAGTCCCCCCTACCCCTGTATTCCCTCACTTGTCTGAGAGCTACTCTCCCTACCCCTGTATTCCCCTCACTTGTACTGAGAAGCTATCCCCCTACCCCTGTATTCGCGCTCACTTGTACTGAAGAAGCTATCTCCCAATACCCTGTATTCCCGTCACTTGTACTGAGAGTTTTCTCCCCTAACCCCCTGTATCCCTCACTTGTACTGAGAGCTATCTCCCCTACCCCTGTATTACCCTCACTTGTACTGAGAGCTAGTCCCCCTACCGCTGTAATGTCCCTCACTTGTACTGAAGAGCTATCCCCATACCCCTGTACTTCCCTCACTTGTATGAGAGCTATCCCCGCTACCCTGTATGTGCGCTCACTTGTACTGAGAGCTATCTCCACCTACCCCTGTATTCCCTCACTTGTACTGAGAGCTATATCCCCCACCCCTGTATTCCCTCACTTGTACTGAGAGCTATCTCCCCTACCCTGTATCCCTTCAACTTGTACTGAGAGCTATCTCCGATACCCCTGTTCCCTCACTTGTACTGAGAGCCTATCTCCGCATAACCCTGTCATTCCCTCACTTGTACTGAAGACGCTATCTCCCCTACCTGTATTCCGCTCACTTGTTAACTGAGAGCTATCCCCATACCGCTGTATTCCCCTCACTTGTACTGAGAGCTATCCCCCTACCCCTGTATTCCGCACTTGTACTGAGAGCTATCCCCTACCCTCTGTATTCCCGTCACTTGTATGAGAAGCTATCCCCCCTACACCCTGTATTCCCTCACTTGTACTGAGAGGTATCCCCCCTACCCTGTATTCCCTCACTTGTACTGAGACTGATCTCCTATCCCCTGTATTCCCTCACTTTGTACTAGAGAGCTATCTCGCACCCCTGTATTCCTCACTTGTACTAGAGAGCTTCTCCCATAACCCTGTTATTCCCTCACTTGTACTGAAGCTATCTCCCCTACCCCCTGTATCTCTCACCTTGTACTGGAGAGCTATCCCCATACCCTGTATTCCTCCTTGTACTGAGAGCTATCCCCCCCTACCCCTGGTATTCCCTCACTTGGTAACGTGAGAGCTATCCCCCTACCCCTGGGTATTCCTCACTTGTAGCTGAGAGCTATCCCCCTACCCTGTATTCCCTCTTGTACTGAGAGCTATCCCCCCTACCGCTTCTTTGAAGCTATCTAATTTATCAGCCAGTACGACTTCCATCCCTTGCTGGACAATGTTACAATTTGGGATCTGTTATACAGGGAGAGATAGAGTCATAGTGGTGATTGATGACCTGGAGGACAGCAGTTTGGAGGCCAAGAACCTTATCCTGCAGAACCAGCCCAGTATTGGGAGATGGGCCGTAGAGCTCTTCCTCTTCAGCGACCAGGAAAAGACTTATCATGGAACAGCATCCTATGGAAACAAAATGACTCAGATGGTGGCATTAATAACAAGAAAAACAGAGACGAAATCCCGTCAGGATTGCTCAGGTAGTACAATATATGGCAACTGGTTAGATCCATTAGAAATGCATTGTAACCATGGTAACACATAACATGGCACAACCAGTTGGATAGTGCGAAAAAAAAAAATGAGCTTGGGTATTCAAGTAAAATCTGCAGTGTTCTCCTCCACCATTTCTTAAATTAGTCAGGCCAGTGGGTGGCCAGCAGGGCGGCTCCTAAGCCTAAGGCAAGGCCCTGTGCCAAACACCATTACCAGTCCACTTCCTTGGGGTGGATACAGGTTTTCCAGTGGCTGAAACTAGGGCAGAAGAGGTATGTGCCCTGCGCTCCCCCAACGCCCTAGCCATGTTCACCTTCTGGTCTCCCCTAGTTCCTGTCCCTGTGGCCAGTGTCTGCACCTCTTTGGTGGTAAAAGACTTTTACAATGACCCTAGACAGAAGTGTAAGAGCACTAAGGGGCACACAATGAGCATGATGGAGCTCATGTAGAGAGCACTTCTGTCCAGGGTCTGGCTGCACCTTGCTCTGGATGAAGAATTTGGTTCAAGGCACACGACCCTTGATGGCCTGTCACAAGGTTCAACAACATGGCAAATGGTGGCCATTTTTGGACTTTGCACCCCTGTCCTACAGGTAGTAAATGACCCCTCTGACTCCCTTGAACAACCTCAGTTTGACTTGTCCAGTTATCTATAACCCCTGTACAAAAACAAACTCTAAAAACTGGAGAGAAGCCGCCTTTTATAAATGAACTTACCAGTGGGGGAGTGCTGGGGGTGCAGCCTGGGGATGTGGGGAGGGGCAATGGCACGGGGAGTAGGGACGGGATTAGGCAGATCCATGACGTAACGGGTCAGAACCTGCAGCAGATTCTGGGTCATTCCTGCAGAGAAGGTAAAAAGGAGCCACATTTGGGGCAAATCAGGACTTAAATGAGAGGCCGGGGGGAGAACACAGACCATCACAATATGTGCCAGTTTAATAAGATTCTTTAATAGGTCACTTATTGTGCTATTAATTATCTTTTGGTTTATTATTCATAGTTTACCTGTTGGTAGATCAGTATGTAGTTGAGTAAGGAGGGCCTTCCCTCTGTGTTTTATATTATTATTATTATTTTTCTTTCCTTTGCAGTTTACATGGGCAATGACAATCCAGTAAGTATCACTCCCCTGTACTTCCCCCGTAATTCAATTCTTCATGTTTCTTCCAGCATACGCTGAGGGGCACTCATGGCTACCAATGACTACAGCCGGCCCGGCGCCGTATATAGTTCAGCCGGCCCGGTGCCCGTATGTAGCTCAGCCGGCCCGGTGCCCATACATAGTTCACCCGGCCCGGAGCCCGTATGTAGCTCAGCCGGCCCGGTGCCCGTATGTAGTTCAGCCGGCCCGGCGCCCGTATGTAGCTCAGCCGGCCCGGCGCCCGTATATAGTTCAGCCGGCCCGGCGCCCGTATGTAGCTCAGCCGGCCCGGCGCCCGTATGTAGCTCAGCCGGCCCGGCGCCCGTATGTAGCTCAGCCGGCCCGGCGCCCGTATGTAGCTCAGCCGGCCCGGCGCCCGTATGTAGCTCAGCCGGCCCGGCGCCCGTATGTAGCTCAGCCGGCCCGGTGCCCGTATGTGGCTTAGCCGGCCCGGTGCCCCTATGGACCCAATGTCCCCGCTAGAGTATGGGATAAGCAATGTGACTTACAGAAGGGAAGTTCTAAAGTTATGAGGACATTACAGTACAAAGGATGTCTTTTCATGTCACTTTTTTCCTTGAAAGGCTGAGGGAAGAAACTCCAGCCAGAGACTCTATGATCCTACATCAAGACCTGGGATCTGGGACTCCTTCAAGGTCAATATCTATATCACTTACACACGTCTGACACTTAACATGTTGTTTTATCTTGGTTACACACACATGTTTAAATGTAGTATCTGCAAGACTAATATAACAGTAAAGGTCCCCATACACAGGCAGATTCCAGCTGCCCATTTGCGCCCTTCAGCTTATGGGGACCCCCAATGGGCCTACCCAACTGATATCTAGCCAAAACTCATCCAGGTGTTGATCGGAAAGGATTGATTTGTTAGTCAGATCAGGGGCCACATTGGCTCATTATTACAGGGCTGACTTTCTAGGGGAAGAGAAGGTAGGGAAGGGCTCAGTTATGAGGAAAGACTGGCCAAGTTGGAATTGGTTACATTGGAGAAGAGGCGCCCAAGGGGACCATACAATAAACTCTCTAAGATCTTTATACACCAGTAGGTCCTTCCAGCAGACACGAGGGCATCCATTCAGATTAGAGGAGGTTCTATCTTAAAGGAACAGTTTAATGTAAAAAGAAGGGTAAATAGATTGGCAGTGCAGTTAGTGAGCCAAAAATGTCATCTACAAAGGCTGGAGTGGGCAGATGTGTAACGTACTTGCTTAAACCCAACATCCTGCTTTTAGCTCTCTAACCTATTAGTTAGTCAGCGACTTGGTGGGGCACATGGGACATAACTGTTCCTTTAGATCCTGAGCACACAGGTCCAAAGTCAAACCAAGTAAACAGTTCTGCCCCATGTGTCCCCCCCCTTCAAGCCACTGACCACTAACAGGTATGAGAGATACAGGTTAGAGGTTAGAGAGAAGCAAAGCAGGAAGTAGTGTTCTGGCTATTATGTTACACATCCACTCACTGCAGCCTTTATTGATGACATTTTTGCCTAACTAACCATGCTAATTTTTTTTTTTATTTCACACAGCCTATCTATTTACCCACTTTTATTTTTACACTGAACTGTTCCTTTAAAGTAGTAGAAGGAAAGTCATTTTGGCATGTTACTGCCAATAGATTTGCCACATTATTTATTCTGCAGAAAGCTTTACCATACCTGAGTAAACAGCCCTAAAAGCTAATATGGGCTTTGGGAACACGGAAGCTGTTTAGTGACCACTTCCGACAGTCCTCTATCAAAAGAAACACAGGATTTCTTGTCTCCTTTTGTGTACACATGTTCTTCTGTGTCAGACTTCCTGCTCTCAGAAAAATCCTTCAGGGCAGAGCACAAACCTGCTCTGTTTTCTTCTCACTCCCCCTCCCTTCTCCTCCTCCCCCTCCCATCTCTACTCTTTCTCCCACCCTTCTTCTCCTCCCCCTTCCTTCTCCTCCTCCCTTCTCCCCCTCCCAACTGTGCTGTGTAATCTGAGCTACCAGCAGCCAGAGCTGCAGCAGGAAGCTATTGAGACCAAGCTAAAATAACAGCTGCTATCTTAAACAAACAGAGGGAGCTTCTATGGCTGTTACTCAGGTAGGGGAAAGCTTTCTGCAGAATAAATATAGTGTTTTAGTTTGTACTATTGTGTCTAATATATTAGCAATAAAATGGCAAAATGCCTTTCTTTCTACTTTAAATTACCAGAACCTTCACCTCAGATCTTTGCTTTTCTTCTCTAACTGGTAGGTGACCATTCAAATTGAATTGCTGATTGGTTGATATCGGCAACATCACTGATGATGTTTATCTGCAGTGTTAGTAAATACTCCCCTATGTGTGCCCCCCCGCTGCCTGTTATATAAACTATATGTGATTTCTGTCTTTTCAGAAAATATTATGGGTCGGCTTTGCAATTCTCGTAATTTTCGTAATCATTATAATTGCGCTGAGTATTGCACTTGCGCAGTGTAAAAGAAAACCTTAGTCCAGTGATCATCATCCAACGGGAACCCGGAGACCGTCGCTTCCAGCGCCCAGAACGGAACCCTCCTGCCTGAACTGTATATTTCCCTCTAAACCTCACAGGCTTCATCCTGTAAACTCAACACTGAGCCTTGGGGGCACAATTCCCCATTCTGGGACTGAAGTCCTGAGGAAGAACCAATCCCACGGCAGGAGTAGGTAGCAACCCCCTAGCAACCAATAATCTAGCTTAGCCTGATTGTGCCCCCATAGAGCAAAGCCATTCCTGCTGCTTTATATTTATTAGGGGTCCCTCTGTTCCCTATATTGCCAGTTGGTTGCATGTAAGTTTGTGCCTGATGCCTGGGGCAATAAACTGCTTGTTTGGGCAAATGGAGTCTGTCTGCTTCTTCTATTCAAGTGTATTCTTTCCAACCATTCTCTTCCTATTTCCATGTGGAAAAAAGTGCAACACTAAAGGCATAAGGTGCAAGTGAGCCCTGTATTTATTATCCCCCCACTGCTACTATAGGCACCATCTCTCCCTACTATACCTGCTATCCCACAGCCCCAGTCCCTTCCCAGAGGCTATTATTCCCCCACTGCTACTATAGGCACCATCTCTCCCTACTATACCTGCTATCCCACAGCCCCAGTCCCTTCCCAGAGGCTATTATCCCCCCACTGCTACTATAGGCACCATCTCTCCCTACTATACCTGCTATCCCACAGCCCCAGTCCCTTCCCAGAGGCTATTATCCCCCCACTGCTACTATAGGCACCATCTCTCCCTACTATACCTGCTATCCCACAGCCCCAGTCCCTTCCCAGAGGCTATTATCCCCACTGCTACTATAGGCACCATCTCTCCCTACTATACCTGCTATCCCACAGCCCCAGTACCTTCCCAGAGGCTATTATCCCTACTGCTACTATAGGCACCATCGCTCCCTACTATACCTGCTATCCCACAGCCCCAGTCCCTTCCCAGAGGCTATTATCCCCCCACTGCTACTATAGGCACCATCTCTCCCTACTATACCTGCTATCCCACAGCCCCAGTCCCTTCCCAGAGGCTATTATCCCCCCACTGCTACTATAGGCACCATCTCTCCCTACTATACCTGCTATCCCACAGCCCCAGTCCCTTCCCAGAGGCTATTATCCCCCCACTGCTACTATAGTCACCATCTCTCCCTACTATACCTGCTATCCCACAGCTCCAGTCCCTTCCCAGAGGCTATTATCCCACTGCTACTATAGGCACCATCTCTCCCTACTATACCTGCTATCCCACAGCCCCAGTCCCTTCCCAGAGGCTATTATCCCACTGCTACTATAGGCACCATCTCTCCCTACTATACCTGCTATCCCACAGCCCCAGTCCCTTCCCAGAGGCTATTATCCCCCCACTGCTACTATAGGCACCATCTCTCCCTACTATACCTGCTATCCCACAGCCCCAGTCCCTTCCCAGAGGCTATTATCCCCCCCACTGCTACTATAGGCACCATCTCTCCCTACTATACCTGCTATCCCACAGCCCCAGTCCCTTCCCAGAGGCTATTATCCCCTCACTGCTACTATAGGCACCATCTCTCCCTACTATACCTGCTATCCCACAGCCCCAGTCCCTTCCCAGAGGCTATTATCCCCCCCACTGCTACTATAGGCACCATCTCTCCCTACTATACCTGCTATCCCACAGCCCCAGTCCCTTCCCAGAGGCTATTATCCCCCCACTGCTACTATAGTCACCATCTCTCCCTACTATACCTGCTATCCCACAGCTCCAGTCCCTTCCCAGAGGCTATTATCCCACTGCTACTATAGGCACCATCTCTCCCTACTATACCTGCTATCCCACAGCCCCAGTCCCTTCCCAGAGGCTATTATCCCACTGCTACTATAGGCACCATCTCTCCCTACTATACCTGCTATCCCACAGCCCCAGTCCCTTCCCAGAGGCTATTATCCCCCCCACTGCTACTATAGGCACCATCTCTCCCTACTATACCTGCTATCCCACAGCCCCAGTCCCTTCCCAGAGGCTATTATCCCCCCACTGCTACTATAGGCACCATCGCTCCCTACTATACCTGCTATCCCACAGCCCCAGTCCCTTCACAGAGGCTATTATCCCCTCACTGCTACTATAGGCACCATCTCTCCCTACTATACCTGCTATCCCACAGCCCCAGTCCCTTCCCAGAGGCTATTATCCCCCCACTGCTACTATAGGCACCATCTCTCCCTACTATACCTGCTATCCCACAGCCCCAGTCCCTTCCCAGAGGCTATTATCCCCCCACTGCTACTATAGGCACCATCTCTCCCTACTATACCTGCTATCCCACAGCCCCAGTCCCTTCCCAGAGGCTATTATCCCCCCCACTGCTACTATAGGCACCATCTCTCCCTACTATACCTGCTATCCCACAGCCCCAGTCCCTTCCCAGAGGCTATTATCCCCTCACTGCTACTATAGGCACCATCTCTCCCTACTATACCTGCTATCCCACAGCCCCAGTCCCTTCCCAGAGGCTATTATCCCCCCACTGCTACTATAGGCACCATCTCTCCCTACTATACCTGCTATCCCACAGCCCCAGTCCCTTCCCAGAGGCTATTATCCCCCACTGCTACTATAGGCACCATCTCTCCCTACTATACCTGCTATCCCACAGCCCCAGTCCCTTCCCAGAGGCTATTATCCCCCCCACTGCTACTATAGGCACCATCTCTCCCTACTATACCTGCTATCCCACAGCCCCAGTCCCTTCCCAGAGGCTATTATCCCCCCCACTGCTACTATAGGCACCATCTCTCCCTACTATACCTGCTATCCCACAGCCCCAGTCCCTTCCCAGAGGCTATTATCCCCCCACTGCTACTATAGGCACCATCTCTCCCTACTATACCTGCTATCCCACAGCCCCAGTCCCTTCCCAGAGGCTATTATCCCCCACTGCTACTATAGGCACCATCTCTCCCTACTATACCTGCTATCCCACAGCCCCAGTCCCTTCCCAGAGGCTATTATCCCCCCACTGCTACTATAGGCACCATCTCTCCCTACTATACCTGCTATCCCACAGCCCCAGTCCCTTCCCAGAGGCTATTATCCCCCCACTGCTACTATAGGCACCATCTCTCCCTACTATACCTGCTATCCCACAGCCCCAGCCCCTTCCCAGAGGCTATTATCCCCCCACTGCTACTATAGGCACCATCTCTCCCTACTATACCTGCTATCCCACAGCCCCAGTCCCTTCCCAGAGGCTATTATCCCACTGTTACTATAGGCACCATCTCTCCCTACTATACCTGCTATCCCACAGCCCCAGTCCCTTCCCAGAGGCTATTATCCCCCCACTGCTACTATAGGCACCATCTCTCCCTACTATACCTGCTATCCCACAGCCCCAGTCCCTTCCCAGAGGCTATTATCCCACTGTTACTATAGGCACCATCTCTCCCTACTATACCTTTGAAACTGGATGGGTACGTGTCTCTTTCCTATGGAACCAGTAAGTACTAAAGTGTCAGTGCTTGGGGGGAGGATGTGGGCTGAGAGGTGGGAGTTGGGCTGATACACTGAGTTTCCTACAGGATGTTACTTTCAGTTTGAGTGAACTCACAGAATATCCGGTACAGAAGCTGCGTTTGTCATTGAGGAACCGACTCTGCTCCAGAGACCCAGTTACTGAGCAAGTAAGCACCCATATAACTGGCACCTCTGAGAAGAGATGTCAGGCTTTCTGACAGGGGGTCAGGGTGTCTGGGAGAGAGAATAAGGGTAGATTTGGAGAGGTCAGAGCTTTGAAATAAGGGTTGACATAGAGTATCTCTCATAGAGACATTTTACTGTCTTAATACAGTAAGGGCATTATAATTAACAAACTAACAGTCCAATGTGTTCATTTGGTTAATGGGATTATTGCTGATAAAAAAGTTACTGCTGTGTTTCTTATTTATGGCATCCTGGTACCCATGGGCCTGTTTCCTTACAGTCAGTTTCATACGAAAAAGTCAGTGGTTATGTGATATCCCAGCCCGGCAGCCTGATGATCTATTTATTGACTTATCCAAGAAACAGGGGCTGTTCTTGCCCCTCTGCAGCCCCCACCTTGGTCTCACATGGTGGAGCTCCCCTGACAAGAAAGTGGAGAAAAGCAAACTAAGTAGGGCAAAGAGACCCAGTCTATCCGCCATTATTGCTCCAACCCTTACCTGCCCTCCCCTACTCCTCCCAACATCTCTGTGCACTCTCCCCTTCCTCCATGTGGTTTCTCTTAAATACATGCCCTCTCCCCTAAGGGATATGCTCTTTGTTGTTAGTGGCACTGTGGATCCACCTAGTGGCAGGACATAGAATATATTGTAAATTACCTTTCGGGACAAATGCACAAAGCTCTAATGGGGTTACATAATGAAAGGCACAACTTTGTTTTCAGTCCTTAGTAATGAAATCAGAAGGCCCTACATTATACAAACCAGGTTTTCCCACAGGCTTTGCCGCCCCTACAGAAAAGCTTGTATGAAGGCTTGAGTGTGTGTGTTGGAACCTAATGGAGAACTTTCAATATTGTGTCTGCTTTCAGGTCATCAAGAGACAGGAATGGCTGCAGGAAGGAGAGTCCTGGTTGGGATTTTCTCCAGGGAGAGTGAGGAGTCATACAAATGGCTGATCAACATCTTAATCTCCTTCAAAGAAGTCGACGTCCGACCCGTTCTCATTTCCAACTCCCGTTGTCTTACGGAAGATATCGGCAAGTGCGACGTTGCCATTCTTTATCACTCCCAGAACAGAGGAAGGATAAACATCACAGATGTCACCGGCTCACTATATGATGAGGAACTCAAGCTTCTGTCTAAGTGGCTTGGTAAGAGAGTGGTGGGCACTGGGCAATAAGATAGGGGAGATCAGAGCCAATTGGGTATGAAGGGTAGTACCTAGAAGAATAATAATAGATGGCCCGTCTGGGGATAAGGAACCTTGAGTGGTGCCATTGTGGTTATGATCATAGTTGGCCTGTGAGACTACCAACAAGTGTCAGTTGGTTAATCAGTAGGGTTAGGAATTGAACCCAAGGCTTCCTGCACTGTTACTGATAATGAGTTTCTTGTATAGGGAAAGAGAACATCATGGTGGTGGTTGATGACCTCACAGAAACCAACCAAGAGCTGAAGAACAGGATCTTACAGCACCAACCAAGCATTGGGGAGCTGGCCACTGAGCTCTTCCTTTTCAGCGTCAACGAGAAGTCTTCCGAGGCTCTGATGTCAGATGATTTCAGGGAGAACAAAATGAAAGAGATGGAGAATATAATCAAGGAAAAGAGAAAGAAGAAAGCCTATTGGAAACCTCATGCTGGGAAGCTGGTACCTACTGGTTATTAACCCTTGATTCTGTTCTTCTACTGTTGGATGCATCTAAAATTTATATGTGGGGTGGGGCATCTGCAGAAACATTTCAGGGGGGGTGTAAATAGTCATCAACCAAAAGCACCTTGTTTTCCTAGACTAAGCCTGGATACTGGGGCTAAGGGAATGGCAGGTTTGTAAGAAATCAGTTTGTAGGCAAAGTCCAGACTGTGTGACTAGGGGGCGCTGTTTAAGAGTGTAAATCATGAGAATGTGTTGCACTATAATGTGTTGCACTATAATGTGTTGCACTATAACACAATAACACTATCCCACACTGGAGAGGTACAGAACAAAAATCTAAATAAATTAAACACCAAGAAATAAAAAACAAAAAAGACCAACTGCAAAATGTCCCAGAATATTACTGTCTACATTCTACTAAAAATTGTACCAACCCATTAAACAATACTATCAAATGTTGTGCCCATTGGGCAATCATGGCTGCATTGGGTAGTTAAAGCAGATATTGGATTGAGAGCAGTGATGACCGCATTTTTTCGCCAGGCAAGGATTCGCAGTGAATTGGCGAATTGTTTTGCAAAACTTCCATGAAAATTCGATGTGCTGTGCTCTTGGGTGCAAAGTATTACTGTAATTAATGCCTACTATAGGCACTCACTACATATAGGGCTCATACCAATTGGGCCCACTGGTGCTCCGTAGCCTGTA
The DNA here is from genome assembly GCF_000004195.4 of Xenopus tropicalis. Taxonomy (NCBI): domain Eukaryota; kingdom Metazoa; phylum Chordata; class Amphibia; order Anura; family Pipidae; genus Xenopus; species Xenopus tropicalis. The sequence goes on along the minus strand of NC_030685.2, from coordinate 8,127,444 downwards.
ATTACCACACAAGTGGGCGTGACCATTTGCCTACCTCCTCCCATACAAATGTACTGGCACTGCGTATTGAAAACCAGAGCAGCCCTTTGCCATCAATGCAATGTAATTTGGGTGGATAATTTCAATCTAGGCCTATGGTCACACACCGCAAAGTCTTGTGTATTGGTTGGCATTCTGGGTAAACAGACTGTGCAAAATAAATAATGTTTCTAATATTAGGCAAAAATGTAATCTATGAAGGCTGGAGTGAACAAAAGTCTAACATGAAAAGCCAGAACACTACTTCCTGCTTCTCTAAGTTGTTGCCAGACAGTAACCAATCAGTGACTTGAGAGGTGGGGCAAATGGCACATAACTGTTCAGTTAGATTTCTTTTGATCCTTAGCACGTAGGTCAGATTGAAAAGCAAACAGTTATATCCCATATGCCCCCCCCCCCAAGTCACTGACAGCTTAGAGAGCTGTAAAGTAGGAAGAAGTGTTCTGGCTATTATGTTAGACTTCTGCTCACTTTAGCCTTTCAAGATTACATTTTTGGCTAATTAACTATATCGGCTATATTTAACGATATCGAAAACATATATTGAAACATTCCATTAGTTCCCATGACAAGTATTTCTTTGGGGCAAAGTGAAACCCTTGTGCAACAGAAAAACTGACAGTTAGGGACCTTGAACCTACTGTATATTGTTATCGCAGTGCTGACAATTTACATGGGTGCAGCCTGTATGTAGGCTATAAGAACTGGGCAAGGCCTTGGTGTCAAAGGCCAACAATTATCTATACACATGAACATTATTACCTATAAACATTAAAGGGGAGGTTCACCTTCAGATTTTTAGTATGTTATAGAATGACCTATTCTTAGCAAATTTACTATTGGTCCTCATTTTTCAAGTGTCATAGTTTTTGAATGATTTGCCTTCCTCTTCAGACTCCTCTTCAGCCCAGTTGCTAGGGCAATTTGAACCCTAGCAACCAGATAGCTGCTTACATTCCAAACTGGAGAGCTGCTGAACAAAAAAAGCTGTATAATTCATAAAGTACAAATAATAGCAAATAAAGAGCAAATGCGTAATGTCTCAGAATATCACTCTCTGCATCATACTACCCCTTTAAAGTTAGGTGGCGGGACAGAGTGCATGGGTGATTAATAAAATAATTACCTAGTATGGAAATACCAGTCTAGTCCAAGGTTAACCATATTGGGGGGTGACAATTTTTTTCAGGGATCCCCAAAGCAAGCCAAACTGCTACCCTTTTACCCCAGGCCAGAGTACATTAGGCCACAGGTTAATCACTGGAGTAATTTTGCTGCTACAGAGGGACTTGGGGTGGGGGCACAAATTAGTTGTATGGGTTCCATAGAGCCGGATAGTTCATTTTAACACATATATTCATATTCTACATTTTTATGTTCCGTGTATTGCTATCTGTTTTATCTTGTGTTATCTTGCTGCAGTGGGGTATCTTCTTACTAATAAATGGCATTATCCATAGATGGGGAGACAGCGGCCACCTCTGCCAAGTGCTAAAATCATCCATCCCAACTGCAGCAGGATCGGAGCTGATAACAGTAATAATAGCTGTAAATAAGATATCCAGCTCTCACATAAATGGGAAAAACAACTGCACATATGCATTTCAGAAGAACAATAACCTCATATGGTTCCATAGGTCACAGGCGGATCAGTAATATTCTAGCGCTATGATTAGATGGTATCAGTATTATTTTTATCTGGAAGGAAGGGCGGTTATATTATAAAGCCAACTTTCTTTTACTTTCAGTTTGAGTCAGTTGTTGTTGCAGAAGTAAGAGACGACCAGAATCTCCCCCTTACGGAGGCACCGAATCTTCCCCAAAAACACAGAGAAGGTAAGTTGGGGGGTTCATTTTGCCTTGTTATCCCAGAAGCTGCACTTATAAAAGCTCCATGCTGCAGGGCTGCTTCACACTTGGCTCAATGAGTCTCTGATCTTTTCACCACTGATTGACTGTGTCTCTATAGCCGGCGGGAAGCCAAATCAAAATGGCGCACTGGGTTAGTCCTTGTGGTTTTTTTTGTAACTTCTTTTTATCAAACATAATCAGTATTTGCAGTTTACATAGTTTCAGTCATAAAACATGTAATATTGCTGTCTTTGATTTATATATTGTTGATAAGGAGGGATATATAGGGATAGGTTAGAGGTGGGTTAGTCCTTATGTTTTGATGCCCGCCGGCCAAGCTGGGTATCTCTGGGGCAGCAAAAAACTCAGAATAAATCCATGTGCCGTTGCCCTACGTTTATCAACACTGATGGGGGAATTTTCTATATATTAATGGAAAAAAGAGAAGCATGCAAACAATTTTTCTGTTGTGCATATTTAATGGAGGGTTATACAAATGCATTTAGCGACCCCTACACCCATAACTACTGAGCGGGGAGAGTCTGTAACTGTGGGGATAACTGGGGGGGATGCATGGGTTGTGTTAGTGGGGGGACTGGGGGTTTTTGCCAGTGAAGAACTGCCCAAATGTGGCTGTGCAGCCGGCCATCTACATACACCATAAAGAGAATAGATATTTTCAATATTTACAAATGGGTTTTTTCCAGTACTCGATTTTTCTGATATTGTTTCTCGAAAAAATTGAGGTTTTTAAAAATAACTCCCATAATTCATGGTTTATTAATGTTTAGTTAACCTTGGCAGGTTTGATCGGACGAGTACAATTGAGTCCTATGGAGGCTTAGAATAGTAGGGAATAGAATAGTCAGTGACTGGCAGTCCTGTTCAAGGAGAAGTTAATCCCCTCATTGTTTTCTGTTTCACCCAATTTTAAGTAAAACTTAAACACATGCCTCACACTAGCCCATACATGTCTCACACTAGCCCATATATGCCTCACACTAGCCCATACATGTCTTACACTAGCCCATATATGCCTCACACTAGCCCATACATGTCTTACACTAGCCCATATATGCCTCACACTAGCCCATACATGTCTCACACTAGCCCATACATGCCTCACACTAGCCCATATATGCCTCACACTAGCCCATACATGTCTCACACTAGCCCATATATGCCTCACACTAGCCCATACATGTCTTACACTAGCCCATATATGCCTCACACTAGCCCATACATGTCTCACACTAGCCCATACATGCCTCACACTAGCCCATATATGCCTCACACTAGCCCATACATGTCTTACACTAGCCCATATATGCCTCACACTAGCCCATACATGTCTTACACTAGCCCATATATGCCTCACACTAGCCCATACATGTCTTACACTAGCCCATATATGCCTCACACTAGCCCATACATGTCTCACACTAACCCATACATATCTCACACTAGCCCATACATGCCTCACACTAGCTCATATATGCCTCACACTAGCCCATACATATCTCACACTAGCCCATACATGTCTTACACTAACCCATACATATCTCACACTAGCTCATATATGCCTCACACTAGCTCATACATGCCTCACACTAGCTCATATATGCCTCACACTAGCCCATACATGTCTTACACTAGCCCATATATGCCTCACACTAGCCCATACATGTCTTACACTAGCCCATATATGCCTCACACTAGCCCATACATGTCTTACACTAGCCCATATATGCCTCACACTAGCCCATACATGTCTTACACTAGCCCATATATGCCTCACACTAGCCCATACATGTCTTACACTAGCCCATATATGCCTCACACTAGCCCATACATGTCTCACACTAACCCATACATATCTCACACTAGCCCATACATGCCTCACACTAGCTCATATATGCCTCACACTAGCCCATACATATCTCACACTAGCCCATACATGTCTTACACTAACCCATACATATCTCACACTAGCTCATATATGCCTCACACTAGCTCATACATGCCTCACACTAGCCCATACATGCCTCACACTAGCTCATACATGCCTCACACTAGCTCATACATGCCTCACACTAGCCCATACATGCCTCACACTAGCTCATATATGCCTCACACTAGCCCATACATGCCTCACACTAGCTCATATATGCCACACACTAGCCCATACATGCCTCACACTAGCTCATATATGCCTCACACTAGCCCATACATATCTCACACTAGCCCATACATGTCTCACACTAGCCCATACATATCTCACACTAGCCCATATATGCCTCACACTAGCCCATACATGTCTCACACTAGCCCATATATGCCTCACACTAGCCCATACATGTCTCACACTAGCCCATACATGCCTCATACTAGCCCATATATGCGTCACACTAGCCCATACATGTCTCACACTAGCCCATATATGCCTCACACTAGCCCATACATGTCTCACACTAGCCCATATATGCCTCACACTAGCCCATACATGTCTCACACTAGCCCATATATGCCTCACACTAGCCCATACATGCCTCACACTAGCCTATATATACCTCACACATTCACATCTTGCGAATTACGGAAAGGACATCTCCCTTATTGGGGGGCAGAACAGCCCTATTGGGTTTATTTCATGGTTAAACGATTCCCTTTTCTCTGTAATAATAAAACAGTACCTGTACTTGATCCCAACTAAGATATAATTACCCCTTATTGGGGGCAGAACAGCCCTATTGGGTTTATTTAATGGTTAAATGATTCCCTTTTCTCTGTAATAATAAAACAGTACCTGTACTTGATCCCAACTAAGATATAATTACCCCTAATTGGGGCAGAACAGCCCTATTGGGTTTATTTAATGGTTAAATGATTCCCTTTTCTCTGTAATAATAAAACAGTACCTGTACTTGATCCCAACTAAGATATAATTACCCCTTATTGGGGGCAGAACAGCCCTATTGGGTTTATTTAATGGTTAAATGATTCCCTTTTCTCTGTAATAATAAAACAGTACCTGTACTTGATCCCAACTAAGATATAATTACCCCTTATTGGGGCAGAACAGCCCTATTGGGTTTATTTCATGGTTAAATGATTCCCTTTTCTCTGTAATAATAAAACAGTACCTGTACTTGATCCCAACTAAGATATAATTACCCCTTATTGGGGGCAGAACAGCCCTATTGGGTTTATTTAATGGTTAAATGATTCCCTTTTCTCTGTAATAATAAAACAGTACCTGTACTTGATCCCAACTAAGATATAATTACCCCTTATTGGGGCAGAACAGCCCTATTGGGTTTATTTCATGGTTAAATGATTCCCTTTTCTCTGTAATAATAAAACAGTACCTGTACTTGATCCCAACTAAGATATAATTACCCCTTATTGGGGGCAGAACAGCCCTATTGGGTTTATTTAATGGTTAAATGATTCCCTTTTCTCTGTAATAATAAAACAGTACCTGTACTTGATCCCAACTAAGATATAATTACCCCTTATTGGGGCAGAACAGCCCTATTGGGTTTATTTCATGGTTAAATGATTCCCTTTTCTCTGTAATAATAAAACAGTACCTGTACTTGATCCCAACTAAGATATAATTACCCCTTATTGGGGGCAGAACAGCCCTATTGGGTTTATTTCATGGTTAAATGATTCCCTTTTCTCTGTAATAATAAAACAGTACCTGTACTTGATCCCAACTAAGATATAATTACCCCTTATTGGGGGCAGAACAGCCCTATTGGGTTTATTTCATGGTTAAATGATTCCCTTTTCTCTGTAATAATAAAACAGTACCTGTACTTGATCCCAACTAAGATATAATTACCCCTTATTGGGGGCAGAACAGCCCTATTGGGTATATTCAATATTTAAATGATTTTTAGCAGACTCCAAGTTATGGAGATCCAAATTAAGGAAAGATCCCTTATACAGATAACCCCAGGTCCCAAACATTCTGGAAAATAGGTCCCATACCTGTGCAAGAATTAAGGAATTTTCTGACCATCTCCAATGGCTTTTGCTACTGACACCTTGCAATGTCTGCTCTGATTTAGCAGGTCTTCCCTCAGCCCCAGTAATGGCGTCAAACCGGCATGTGGTCGGCATCTTTTCACGTGATGCTCCAGAGACATACGATTGGCTGATCAGTTCCCTGCTGAACTTATCTTGGGTGAGGGACGTCCGACCTGTTCATATCTCCAATAAGTCCGGGAATGTTAGGGACGAGGCTTCCAGGTGCACCTTTGCCATCCTGTACCATTCCATGGGAGGAAGAGGGATAAATGCAAATAGTGAGACAGACTCCCTGTACGACAGAGAACTGGAGGGACTGTCTAGCTGTCTAGGTATTTTCCGTAATATTCTTTCTCATTATTGTGACAATAAACTGCTTTGTGTCTTCTTTATAATACAGTGTTGGTTGCTTTATAAAAAAAATCCTATTCTTTGCCGTCTGTTCCAGGATATACTGAATGGCCAACCTGCAACTCTCCGAATGTTGCACTACTTTCCCAGACCCACTTCAACAGCCTTTGCCTTAGCGGCATGATGCATAGTACATAAAGACTCATAGGGCCCCATACAGATGTACCCTCCTGAGGGCTGGCCTATCAGGGTCTTCTTAACCAACTCTTCAAGAATCAAGGGCAACTTAGAGATCATTATTACTCACTTGCTACATAAGGAACATATTGTGCCTTCTGATCTTTACCAGACAATGTAACAAATAGTGTGTTATCAATTAATAATGATACTATTAATAATAACAATAATTGCTCTCTTATGTAGGGAGAGATGGAGTCATTATGGTGATTGATGACCTGGAGGACAGCAGTTTGCAAACAAAGAAAATGATCCAGCAGTTGCAGCCCAGTATTGGGAGATGGGCCGTAGAGCTCTTCCTCTTCAACGACCAGGAAAAGACTGATCAAAGAAGGCCATTGGAAGGCAACATGAGGGCTCAGATGGAGACATTAATAAAGAAAAAAATATCCCATCGTGGTTACTCAGGTAGTACTGTAGGAAGTCATGGGAAGCCAGCTGGGTGTTGCGAGCGCATTATTTTGGCCCCAAGCTTTGAATTTGGCACAATACTGGGCTACTCAGTGACAGAATCCAGTTTGTGACAATGTGGGCTGCAAAAAATCAGCTTGGGTAATTGGGCAGAATCTGTAACTTTCTGCTCCAACATGATGTATAGTGCTAAAAAGCCATCCTAGTTCTAAAGTAAATCATTGGCCGGCCAGTGTCTGCATCATGAGCACAGTGCTTCGGTGTTGAAAGACTTTGGCAAAGTCATATACAAAGACCCCAGACAGAAGTGCAAGCGCATAAAGGGGCGCAACACGTGCCCGATACAGAAAAAAGACACAAGTCCATAAAGTTCAACCATAATGCCTATATATAACCTGCCTAACTGCCAGTTGATCCAGAGGAAGGCAAAAACCCCATCTGAAGCCTCTCTAATTTGCCCAATTCCTTCCTGACTCCAAGATGGCAATCGGCCCAGTCCCTGGATCAACTATGTGTCCTACATTTAGGGCTGCCTTATTTCTTATTACTGCTCAGACATTTTCCATAAGAAAGATACAGAAGCCCAAGTTGTACGTAGCCAGCAAAGTTGCTGTAATTATTGTGCTGTCTGTAATGAAATATGATGTGCACCCCAGTATAGGCTATGGAAAAGGCAACCCCTTCTCAAATCAATATTGAAAGGGGGTTGGCAAAAAAAAGCCTTTACACCAAGACAAACACTAGGGGTGCCGCAGTCACTTGTGTATATATGGGAGTGGGGTTTATATGATGTATAAATCTCCCAACAACAGATATGCAATGTATGCAATGCAATGGGTTTGGTTGCCAATTTTATATTCATGCATTCTACAGTACAGGTATTACAGAACTTTCTGACCATCTCCCACTGATTGTGCTACTGACACCTTGCAATGTCTGCTCTGATTTAGCAGGTCTTCCCTCAGCCCCAGTAATGGCGTCAAACAGGCAAGTGGTTGGGTTCTTTTCACGTGATGCTCCAGAGAAATACGATTGGCTGATCAGGTTCCTGCTGAACTTATCTTGGGTGAGGGACGTCCGACCTGTTGATATCACCAATAAGTCCGGGAATGTTAGGGACGAGGCTTCCAGGTGCACCTTTGCCATCCTGTACCATTCCATGGGAGGAAGAGGGATAAATGCAAATAGTGAGACAGACCCACTGTACGACAGAGACTTGGAGGGACTGTCTAGCTGTCTAGGTATTTGCCGTAATATTCTTTCTCATTATTGTGACAATATACCTCTTTGTGTCATTTTTTATAATACAGTGTTGGTTGCTTTATAAAAAAATCCTATTCTTTGCCGTCTGTTCCAGGATATACTGTATGCCAGGCATGGCCAACCTGCAACTCTCCCAATGTTGTGCTACTTTCCCAGACCCACTTCAACAGCCTTTGCCTATCAGCGGCATGATGGGAGTTGTAGTTCACAGGCATAAACAAATGTCTGCTATCAATAAAGCACATAATTAAAGGGAACCTATCAACTGAAAATGGTTTACCCCAGTGGAAGTGCAGGTTAATAGAGCCCACACTCTGGTTGGGGGGAAACAATACCATTTTGTGCAAAATATGCCCCTAACGGGCACTATGCCCCCAGCAACAGGAGGGGCTCCCAGTGTGGGCGGCCATGTTGTGTCACTAACATGCAAATGGCACTTAGTCCCCCAGTTTGCTCATTATGTGCCTGTGTGTGAGACCCAGCCCCCCAGGGCCAATTAATGTGCAGAATAATCACCAATGAGAAAAAACAATTCACCAATGAGAATTCTACTGACTGAAAACTTAATTATAGATGCAAGAGAACTGGCCAATGAGAATGCTGATTCCCAGCACTGTGTCAGGCCCCTTGCTGGTACCTTACATATAGAGATAATGATGTCATTTTCCCGTCATTATATGGCACAGGAATCAGACATGGGGATAAAGGGACAGACTTGTTCAGTGCTGGGAAACTGTGCTTAATGCTCCCAACTCCAATTGCAGGAACAGAGAACAGGGAGCCAGATTTATACAGATCAGCTGGGATTCCCATTGGAGGATTATTCTGCATATTAATTGGCCCTGGAGGGCTGGGTCTCACACACAGGCACATAATGAGCAAACTGGGGCACTAAGTATCATTTTGATCTCTCCCATATAGATTACCGGACCACATTTCCCATGGTAATCACATAGAGAAGTCCTCTGTTCCTCAAAGGTAATGTGAAAATAAGAACCTAAGGCCCATTATGGCCTTCTAAATAATTTTAAATATGGCCTTTTAGTACATAAAGACTCATAGGGCCCCATACAGATATACCTTCTAAAGGCCGGCCTATCAGGGTCTTCTTAACCAACTCTTCAAGAATCAAGGGCAACTTAGAGATCATTATTACTCACTTGCTACATAAGGAACATATTGTGCCTTCTGATCTTTACCAGACAATGTAATAAATAGTGTGTTATCAATTAATAATGATACTATTAATAATAACAATAATTGCTGTCTTACGTAGGGAGAGATGGAGTCATTATGGTGATTGATGACCTGGAGGACAGCAGTTTGGAGGCCAAGCACATTTTCCTGAAGATGCAGCCCAGTATTGGGAGATGGGCCGTAGAGCTCTTCCTCTTCAGCGACCAGGAAAAGACGTATCAAAGAAGGCTACTGGAAGGCAACATGATGGCTCAGATGGAGACATTAATAAAGAACAAAATATCCCGTCGTGGTTACTCAGGTAGTACTGTATGAAGCCATGGGAAGCCAGCTGGGTGTTGGGAGCGCATTATTTTGGCCCCGAGCTTTGAATTTGGCACAAGGCTGGGCTACTCAGTGACAGAATCCAGTCCTGTGACAATATGGGCTGCAAAAAACCCAACTTGGCCAGCCTTTCCCCATAACTGAGACTTCCCATACCCTTTACCAGCTTAGTTGCCCTTCTCTGGACCCTCTCTAACTCAATAATGTCCCGTTTGAGCACTGGAGACCAAAACTGAACAGCATATTCTAGATGGGGCCTTACCAGTGCTCTGTAAAGGGGAAGAATAACCCCCTCCTCCCGTGAATCTATACCCCTTTTAATACAGCTCAAAACCTTGTTTGCCCTTGCAGCTGCTGCCTGGCATTGCTTGCTACAGCCAAGTTTATTATCTACAAGGACTCCAAGCTCCTTCTCCATTATGGATTTGCCCAGTGCAGTCCCATTAAGTCCCATTGTGAAAGAGCCACCACTAACCTACGGGCCTTATCATTTCTTTATTAGGGTTAAACATTTGATTTGGCAGACATAAGCCTACTTGCTGCTCAGCCAGATGTTTACTTTGCTTTCTACTATTCCAGATGCTAAAGGGAAACTTGACCCTTTACATCCATCATTGTGTAGATTAAGAAGGGGGATTGTTGTTGTTTCTGTGTTTTATTTTTTTTCTTTTCTTTCCAGATAGCACGGGCGGTGCATTAACAGTAAGTATTACTTTTCATTGGTGGGATTTGCTCCTCCGGCCTGTAGGGGTCAGTCATAATTTGATTTAAGAGTCTCCAAGTCCTGGGCCCTCTTTCACACAATCATTTAAACTTGTAGGTGAGTGGGAACACTGCTGATAATAGAAAGCATTAGAGTTTATGGTCCAAAAATACTCTTTAATTTTATTTTTATGAAAGTTTCCCTTTAGATCTGTCATACTGGGTCTTGTTTTATGTGTTATTACAGTTTTGCTAATGAAGGTGAAGTTGCCCTTTAAGCTGCGAGTCTCAGTTCCCCGAAGAGACCTGTTTAGCTTATTAGTTACAATTGTATCTCAGGGGGCGAGTATTCTGGGCTCTGACAAAAGCCTTTTTTATCTTTTTTACTTAATTAAATTTAGCATTTTTTTGGCCTTCAGCACAGGAGACCAAACCGTCAACCGTCCATACCAGAACCGTCCATACCGAAACCGTCCATACCGAAACCGTCCTTACCGAAACCATCCATACCGGGACTGTCCAGTGGAAATCAGAACAGCTGGACGGTATGTAATAGCACTGCTGGTACTGTCCTCAATTTAAATGTGGATAAACAGACAAACTGCCTATACTGACCCCCAATAATTTAGGGTGGCTTCAGGCATTTATCTGCCAACTAAAACACACTGTGTAAAAACTATGTCTTGTGCCACTAGCCTCAGGTAGTTTGTACAGTAAAGGAGATACAGATATATACACACAGTATACGCTTGTAAATAATGGTACATTGACGTCTATGAACAAAAATAAACTTCAGATGCTAAATACATTATACAGTGAGGGGCAGAAGTAGTGATACCCAAAATACATTAAATACAGCGAGAGACAGAGGGCAGTGGCACCAAAAGTACATTAAATACAGTGAGAAGCAGTGGGAACTTTAGCCCCAAATACATGAAATACAATGAGAGGCAATGATTTGTCTGCTCTCTTCTATCCTGTTCTATCTGCCACTTCTATCCTTTTTTCTCCTTATTCTGTTGCTCACCTTTCCCCCTTTTTTCTTGTTTACCTGGCAGTACTCTTCCTTATTCTGCCTCCTCTGAGCTGATCTTCACCCCCTCTGTCCATCTCTTCTCAACTCTCTTTTCCCCTCCCCTCATTTTTATCCTGCTTTGAGGTCTTGTGTTATTGCAGTTTTGCTAATTAAGGTGAAATTGCCCTTTAAGGAGATATAAGTATATACACACAGTATGCACTTGTAAATAATGGTACTTTGACTTCTATGAACAATAACTTAAGATCCTAAATACATTATACAGTGAGGGGCAGAAGTAGTGACACCCAATATACATTAGATACAGTGAGAGTCAGAAGTAGCGGCATCACAAATACATTACATACAGTGAGAAGCAGTGGGAACTTTAGCCACAAACACATTAAATACAATGAGAGGCAATGATTTCTGACCCCCACGGATACAAAAAGCAGGTTTCCTGTGGACTGAAGAATATTTCAGCATTGTAGAGATGAAAAAAAGAATCCAGAATCAGATTGTACCTCAATAGATGGGGGTCTGCTGTGCTAGGGGGAGAATAGTTAAGGGGCTGGAAATGTTTAAACTAGGTGGGGGGTGAGCTAGAGCATTATGGGGAAGCTAGTGTAGGCCTGGCAGTGGGTTTAGTAAGGGGTAATAGGGAGGAGTGAGGGGCATACAGTTTACCAGCTAAAGAGATAACTCTTTTACAAAGAAAACAGGATAATAGTAACCTTAGCGCTAACTCTTTTTTACCTAATATAAATATCAGAGGGAAAAATAGTAACCTCCGCTGTATGCTGGGTAATGCACGGAGCTTGTTTGGGAAATTAGGAGAGTTAAAGTTTATTGTATTGTATCACTGAGAACTGGTGGGATGAAACATGTTACTGGGCTCTAAATTTAAATGGTTATACTCTTTTTAGTAGGGATAGAGGGAATAGAAAGGGTAAATGAGTTTGTCTGTATGTAGAGACAGAATAAAAGCAATGTGCCAAAGAAATTACCAGGGACAGCAAAGGGGGGGATCCGTTTTGGTAGAAATCTCAGTAGGGCTGAAGGTCACAAAGAAAATGATCATTGGTGTATGCTATAAACCCCCCCCGTATAGATGAGGGGGATGAGGCCCAGCTACTTTTGCAAATGGAGGAGGCTTCAAAACTGGGTCAAGTTGTTATTATGGGGGATTTTAATTATCCGGACATTGACTGGAGTAATGGGGTGGCTAAGTCAGAAAAAGCTAGTAGGTTTGTAAACATGCTAAATGACAACTTTTTATTTAAAGGACAATGAAAGGTTAATATAAATTAAAAGTAAGTCTAAAGGCATTTTTTTAAAGAACTTACTGCATATCTAAATTCCCAGATCCCTGCTTGCTTCTCTGAGATATGGTGCTGGCAGCCTACAGCGGTGTGAAGCCTACAGTGACATCACTGAAATCTCTCTCCCCTTCCTGTAGGTGCCAGCGGCAGCCTTCCTATTCTCTGAGCATGTGTGTAACTAGATCCTGTCTCCTGTTCTGAGCTACACATGCCCACCAGCCAATCAGAAGCGGATCTGGCAGAGGGGAGGGGGGGAGGGAATGAAACACATGGGCAGTATGAAGCAAGGAGGGAAAGGAAGGGAGAATACCTTTTTAGAGATGGCTGCCTGTTCTAGAAAATGTGAAGTAAGTGTGACTGAGTAAATATTTGATTAGGTGAGCCAAAAGTGTGGCGTTTGTACTAAACAATAGGAGGACTATTGGGCAGTATGCTTTTTAAATTTTGACTTGCATTCTCCTTTAAGGTGGTTCAGGAACCTGCTCAGAGGGTCTGGTAATATCTAATAATACTGAACTCATCTCTAACATGTGTGTGGGGGGGGGGGCATTTGGGGAACAGTGATCACAACATGGTCTCCTTTGAGATAATGCTGCAGAGACAGATCTATAAGGGAGTAACTAAAACGCTCAATTTTAGACGTGCAGACTTTGCCAGTATAAGGGCATCTCTGCAATGTGTCAACTGGGAAAGGGTTTTCATGGGGTTAGGCACAGAAGGAAAATGGAACATCTTTATAACATTGCTTTGCAGGTATACACAGCAGTATATTCCCCTTGTAAGCAAGGAGAGGCATCGCAAAGCAAAACCTTTATGGCTGAATAAACTGGAACAATGTTTAAACCTGTTATTACATTATACCTGTTATTCAGAAAGATGTTGCCAGAATCTGCATTTAAGCACCACCCTCTCTCAGTGCTATACAGTATATTGCATTTACAGAATGACAGTTTCATATCATATATCTATTAACTGCACTCACAGCATCAAACAACAAAAGCTTTTTTGAATATAGGAAGTCTGTTATACACAAAGATTTCTGTCTTTCAGATATACCTCCCCGTGGTGTTCGGCTTTGTACTAGCAGCTCTGGTTGTTATTTTTAAATAATGAGTTTTGGAGAGGAGAACGTGACCCAGGTACTCTCTTCTGGAATCTCCAGCGTCAACATTTAAAATGTCACTTCCACGGCACAGAACAGAACCCTCCTATATACATTTTATATTTCTTTCTAAATCTCTTAAGCTTCATCCTGTAAATTCAACACTGAGCCTTGGGGGCACAATTCCCCATTGTAACCGAACCAAATGAAGTCCTGAGGAAGAACCAGTCCCACGGCAGGAGTAGGTAGAAACCCCCTAGCAACCAATACTCTAGCTTAGCCTGATTGTGCCCCCATAGAGCAAAGCCATTCCTGCTGCTTTATATTTATTAGGGGTCCCTCTGTTCCCTATATTGCCAGTTGGTTGCATGTAAGTTTGTGCCTGATGCCTGGGGCAATAAACTGCTTGTTTGAGCAAATGGAGTCTGTCTGCTTCTTCTATTCAAGTGTATTCTTTCCAACCATTCTCTTCCTATTTCTGTAATGAGATTCAGCATTGCACCCTGTTAATTAGCACTTAGCATCAACCTTGTTGCACTTAGAGACCCTAAAAAGGTGCAACAATAAAGGCACAAGGGGCAAGTGAGCCCTGTATTTATTATCCCCCCACTGCTACTATAGGCACCATCTCTCCCTACTATACCTGCTATCCCACAGCCCCAGTCCCTTCCCAGAGGCTATTATCCCCCCACTGCTACTATAGGCACCATCTCTCCCTACTATACCTGCTATCCCACAGCCCCAGTCCCTTCCCAGAGGCTATTATCCCCCCACTGCTACTATAGGCACCATCTCTCCCTACTATACCTGCTATCCCACAGCCCCAGTCCCTTCCCAGAGGTTATTATCCCCCCACTGCTACTATAGGCACCATCTCTCCCTACTATACCTGCTATCCCACAGCCCCAGTCCCTTCCCAGAGGCTATTATCCCCCCACTGCTACTATAGGCACTATCTCTCCTACTATACCTGCTATCCCACAGCCCCAGTCCCTTCCCAGAGGCTATTATCCCCCCACTGCTACTATAGGCACCATCTCTCCCTACTATACCTGCTATCCCACAGCCCAGTCCCTTCCCAGAGGCTATTATCCCACTGCTACTATAGGCACCATCTCTCCCTACTATACCTGCTATCCCACAGCCCCAGTCCCTTCCCAGAGGCTATTATCCCCCCACTGCTACTATAGGCACCATCTCTCCCTACTATACCTGCTATCCCACAGCCCCAGTCCCTTCCCAGAGGCTATTATCCCCCCACTGCTACTATAGGCACCATCTCTCCCTACTATACCTGCTATCCCACAGCCCCAGTCCCTTCCCAGAGGCTATTATCCCCCCACTGCTACTATAGGCACCATCTCTCCCTACTATACCTGCTATCCCACAGCCCCAGTCCCTTCCCAGAGGCTATTATCCCCCCACTGCTACTATAGGCACCATCTCTCCCTACTATACCTGCTATCCCACAGCCCCAGTCCCTTCCCAGAGGCTATTATCCCCCACTGCTACTATAGGCACCATCTCTCCCTACTATACCTGCTATCCCACAGCCCCAGTCCCTTCCCAGAGGCTATTATCCCCCACTGCTACTATAGGCACCATCTCTCCCTACTATACCTGCTATCCCACAGCCCCAGTCCCTTCCCAGAGGCTATTATCCCCCACTGCTTACTATAGGCACCATCTCTCCCTACTATACCTGCTATCCCACAGCCCCAGTCCCCTTCCCAGAGGCTATTATCCCCCACTGCTACTATAGGCACCATCTCTCCCTACTATACCTGCTATCCCACAGCCCCAGTCCCTTCCCAGAGGCTATTATCCCCCACTGCTACTATAGGCACCATCTCTCCCTACTATACCTGCTATCCCACAGCCCCAGTCCCTTCCCAGAGGCTATTATCCCCCCACTGCTACTATAGGCACCATCTCTCCCTACTATACCTGCTATCCCACAGCCACAGTCCCTTCCCAGAGGCTATTATCCCCCACTGCTACTATAGGCACCATCTTCCCTACTATACCTGCTATCCCACAGCCCCAGTCCCTTCCCAGAGGCTATTATCCCCCCACTGCTACTATAGGCACCATCTCTCCCTACTATACCTGCTATCCCACAGCCCCAGTCCCTTCCCAGAGGCTATTATCCCCCCACTGCTACTATAGGCACCATCTCTCCCTACTATACCTGCTATCCCACAGCCCCAGTCCCTTCCCAGAGGCTATTATCCCCCCACTGCTACTATAGGCACCATCTCTCCCTACTATACCTGCTATCCCACAGCCCCAGTCCCTTCCCAGAGGCTATTATCCACCCACTGCTACTATAGGCACCATCTCTCCCTACTATACCTGCTATCCCACAGCCCCAGTCCCTTCCCAGAGGCTATTATCCCACTGCTACTATAGGCACCATCTCTCCCTACTATACCTGCTATCCCACAGCCACGGATCCATATGCTGCATAGTGCTGTATATTTAAGCTAATGGCCCATTGCTTGAGTTGAAGATCTCTTGATCTCCTACTCCTGCTCCTACTGGCACCGACTTGTTCTGATGTTGGCCAATGTGTCAGTCACAGACTTGCTTCCCTTCCCCTATTAAGCTGCTCCTTGACTTTTGTTGTCCAAACTACTTCCAGACGCCCTTGTCTGTCCCCTATCACAGGGGTTCAGGTTTGCTGGCCCAGACCATTGCCTGAGCTGTAGATTATTGCTCTTCTGTCTCCTCTATATAAACTAGAATACCTGGGGGCAGATTCCATTGATACTCTTCTCAAGGTCTAAATCTCTAACCTTAAGGAGTCCATGGCAGGACAATGCCAAAAAGAGAGTCCTAGCTGGTCCTCAAAGATGGGGTGTGTGGCCTTCACTCATTGCAGAAGTTGGGGTGACAACAGAAGACAATCTGCTTTGGTTTGTTCTGATCTTTTAGAAGCCGCACGTTGCAGTGGTGGTGCATGACTTGTACTCACCTCCGTAGCAATGGAAATATATATATATATAACTATAAAGCAGAAAATGGGACCTTACAGAACAACTCATAGATGGTAGAGTTGGAGTATGTAACTTTTGATGTTCCTTTCTTTATTAATATGGTATGGACATGTTACACATCACTTTACATCTGTCCCTGCACCAGCAGAGCTTACACTCTAACTTCCCATATCATATTCACTAGTTTTTTACCAGTATATGTGTGGGAGGAAACTGGGATCCCCAGAAGAACCCCAAAGTGACAGGAGAACATGCAAACTCCTTGATGATTAGCTATTCTATTCTATCTATTCTGCATCTTCTTTTCATTCAAACTGAGATTGTTTTGTTTTCTTTGAACTCCACCCACTGTAAACAAAAAAAGGACATTTGTTTAAATGGAGATAATGAGCTCCTTGTAAACAAACCCCTCTCTTCCAAAAGCTGCAGGTTTTATTAGTCTTTGAGATAATGTCAGACTTGCTAATTACTACTTTAGAAATAGCGTTAGGTTGCAGATGACCTCTTTTGTGCTTTACAGTAATGTAGGTGTCCTGATTGTCCTGACACTTCATTGGGAAGCCTCTATATCTGTCGGAGAAATTGCACCAGAAGCCAATGTCATCTGTATGGAAAAGAGTGGGGCAATTAGCCTGAGGGGCGGGACAGGAGGCAAACTCGCGCAACACAGAAATGTATAGTCATCAAGTGAATGGTTGTTTATGTTGTACCTCCCAACTCCCATCATTCCACACTGAAATGTAAAGGCAACTAAATATATTTAGACAAGAATGGTATAGAACAGTGCTGTCCAACTTCTGTTGCAACGAGGGCCAGAATTTTTCCGGCCTACATGATGGAGAGCCGATAATGGAAGCCAGTTTTGACCACTCCCCTTTTTAAACCACACCCACTTAAAACCACACCTATGTTATTGCATGGCCATAGCCATATTAATGGTGGTAGCGCAGCAAAAACCTGCCATACTCTGCCTTCCCTACCCTGCCTGTGTGTGACATACTCTGCTTGCCCTATGCTGCCTGTGTGTGCCATACCCTGCCTGGCCTATGCTGCCTATGTGTGACATACTCTGCCTGCCCTATGCTGCCTGTGTGTGCCATACCCTGCCTGCCCTATGCTGCCTGTGTGTGCCATACTCTGCCTGCTCTATGTTGCCCGTGTTTGCCATACCCTGCCTGCCCTACGCTGCCTGTGTGCCATACTCTTCCTGCCCTACTCTGCCTATGTGCCATACTCTGTCTGCCCTATGCTGCCTGTGTGTGCCATACTCTTCCTGCCCTACTCTGCCTATGTGCCATACTCTGTCTGCTCTAAGCTGCCTGTGTGTGCCATACTCTGCCTGCTCTATGTTGCCCATGTGTGCCATACCCTGCCTGCCCTATGCTGCCTGTGTGCCATACTCTGCCTGCCCTACTCTGCCTATGTGCCATACTCTGTCTGCCCTAAGCTGCCTGTGTGCCATACTCTGCCTGCCCTACTCTGCCTATGTGCCATACTCTGTCTTCACTATGCTGCCTGTGTGTGCCATACCCTGCCTGCCCTACTCTGCCTATGTGCCATACTCTGTCTGCCCTATGCTGCCTGTGTGTGCCATACTCTGCCTGCCCTACTCTGCCTATGTGCCATACTCTGTCTGCCCTAAGCTGCCTATGTGCCATACTCTGTCTGCCCTACTCTGCCTATGTGCCATACTCTGTCTGCCCTATGCTGCCTGTGTGTGCCATACTCTGCCTGCCCTACTCTGCCTATGTGCCATACTCTGTCTTCCCTAAGCTGCCTGTGTGTGCCATACTCTGCCTGCTCTATGTTGCCCGTGTGTGCCATACCCTGCCTGCCCTATGCTGCCTGTGTGCCATACTCTGCCTATGTGCCATACTCTGTCTTCCCTAAGCTGCTGTGTGTGCCATACTCTGCCTGCTCTATGTTGCCCGTGTGTGCCATACCCTGCCTGCCCTATGCTGCCTGTGTGCCATACTCTGCCTATGTGCCATACTCTGCCTGCCCTACTCTGCCTATGTGCCATACTCTGTCTGCCCTATGCTGCCTGTGTGTGCCATACTCTGCCTACCCTATGCTGCCTGTGTGTGCCATACTCTGCCTGCCCTACTCTGCCTATGTGCCATACTTTGTCTGCCCTTAGCTGCCTGTGTGCCAGACAGGTGGGGGGCCACACAGAGGGGGGTCGCGGGCTGCCAGTTGGACAGCACTGGTATAGAAAATCCAAAGCCCCCAATCAATGGGAAATAATATAAGTAAGGGATGTCTGACCTTTCCTCCTACAAACTTGATAGAACTA